>NW_027202854.1:0-143478 GCF_024711535.1 Dipodomys merriami
ACAAGACACATGAAAAGTATAGTTTAGAGATTATTATTGCTTCGATTTTAAAAACAGCACAAATAGCAGATAAAAAAGATAAAAACTAAAAAGTTAAAACATAGGGAAAACTATTCTAAAACTAATGAAAAGCAAAATGAACAACCAATAGCCCAAACTGGAATAATGCAAAAAAATAAATAACAGCTAATTGTGATGACATATGCCAGTCATATCAGGTAAAATGAGGGCCTCAAATAGGGGAACCACATTCTCTATGGGTACTTTGAAAGACCTTATCTCAAAAATAAATAGTGAAAAATAAAAATAAAAGGGCTGGAAGAATAGCTTAGTGGTAAAGTGTATCCACTCGTATTCCATAAGTTAAAAATAAATAAAAATAATGCTGAATTATATTTTGATCTCAAAATAAAGTATATCTGTGTATATAGAGAGGGAGACTGAATTTTTTTTGTAAAATTCGGTTTATTTTCACAGAGAAATTCTAAGAAGGAAAACTAAAAGGAAACTGAAAATTGCTACCATTAGGATGTATGGAATAAGTGAATGAATAGAAGTAATTTTGTGGTGAAAGTGTTCTCATAGTCTCAAAATCCATTTTCCAAAAGAGTTAATTATCTCATGTTTCAGTAGTTTTAATGTATATAAATAAAGTTTGATACTTGTCTCACCAAGAAAGCTCATCCTCCTTAATGGAGGCTGGATTTAGTTACTTGTGTTAATGAAGTGAAAAGGGAAGAGTAGTAGTTCTGGAGAGAAGAATCCTGGGATAAAGAAAAGTAACTACAAGTTTGAGTTGTTGTCACTCATTAGAATGCCATATTTCTATCCAGAACTCCTAGATAAAATGTTAGGATAAAGAAAGAGATTTTATTGTAGAAATACTGTACAGAGGGGTTACAGTTACACGAGTAAGGTAATGAGTACATTTCCTATTGAGCATTGTTACCTCCTATTTTGTTTTTCCCCTACCATCCCTTCCCTCCCCACTACCCCGCAATATGTAAAGTTCATTTTCAACATAGTGTCTTGTATATCTCATTGTTACAATGTGTCAATTTGTATCCTTATTTCAGAATTTTGTAACACATTTTTCTAATTTGGGAAAAGAAGGGAAAAAGCAAAATGCTATTTTTCTTAAGCAGCCTTGCTGCATCATAATGATTAGAATTCTCTGAAAGTACTACTCAATATAATTTGAAAGTGTCCAGGTGTTGGGAAAAAAACGAATACCAGCTAACTTTATAATGAATATTGCAAGAGACATGAAGGTACATGTTAGGTGGTTTTCTCAAATTAGATCAAGGAACAGAAAAAGAATATTAGTGAGAAAAGTTGGTGTATTTGATGTTGGTATAATTTGTGGAGGGGAAGGGAAAAAACAAATTGTTTAAATAGAGATACAGGTGGACCCATTGAAACAATGAGATGTACAAGATGTTATGTCAAAAATGAACTTTATAACTTTGGCACAAGGGTGGGGGGGAGACGGGGATGGAGGGTGGAGATGGGAAGGGGAAACAAAGGAGGAGGCAACAATGCTTGATAAGAAATGTACTCATTACCTTGCCCATGTAATTGTAACCCCTCTCTATGGTATTTTCACAATAAAACAAACAAAACAAACAAACAAACCAAAAAGTTGGTGAAATAATAGTCTTCTCATCTTTAGAGTCTATAAATGATAGCTCCTTAGTTTTAATAATGTTATGTCAGGTCAGACAGCAGTATCACAGAAAGAATGTATATGTGTATTTTAGTTATAATTCTTTGTATATGCATTTAGACACAAGTGGTTTTTTACATATTTAGATTTCAAAGATCTGGATATATTTTAAATAGCTAAAATACAAATCTATGGATATACTTTGGTTCCTAAATAATTTCATTTTAGGATTTTTTTTACTAACAAATAAGATGCTTAAAAAACAAACATGCATTTTAAAACATTTTTATCACAAGTGTTAGAAATATTTCAGCAACTGTACATTGTCTTCATGGGAATCTTTATGCTAAAAGCTTAAAATTTTACAAATAATATAAATCAAATTTACAGGATTGTCTAATCTGAGCAGTGATATAAAACATTCAAAATAGTTCAATCTTATGTAAAATTTTAGCATATATTTACATAGAAAGGAAGTTTAATACTACTCAGCAAATCCTTGTAATTCTTTTCTGATCCAAATTTTCTACGATCAAATGTTCTTACCCTAATCATTACTCCAAATACCCAATAAATAAAGTATTTAAAGGTAGAAAAGTTCCACTGTTAATCAACTTGATATCATAGTAATTATTACTTCTACTCTTTGGAAGTCAAGCACTTTACTTAGCCTAGAAAAAAGCTATGCAATTACCAAAAATAGTTGTTTTTAAATGTTAGGTAAAACCTTCATTTCTTTCTATTTACTGACAACTCTGGCATGTTTCAAATTCTTTTTGAGAAACTGAAATAATAATAACATGCATCACAACCAAGATTCCTTTATGTCTGCCTTTTATATGATTTTCTTTCTTTTGGATCCCTGGCCTCTTTTTCTTTCTGCAGAAGTCATTTTGCACTGCTCAGTGGATATAGTGTAATTTAGATAATGTTCTTCTTCATTAATTTATGTTCTTCATTTAGGATCAGTGCCCAGTAAATTAACTTTAACTTCTATGTCCCTGTATCCCTTTGCATCTTAGAGGGTGATTAAAGGTGACAAATATGGAAGTAACCTTCCATTTAAGTAATGTAAATAAATAAATTTAAGATTATATGTATTCTATTTTACCAAGTAAAACAAATTCCCACTTTTAATTTCTCCTAGTATCTTCCATTTCATAAGACTTAAGAAGGTATTGTATAAATGAAGTAGTCTGTAGAATTTTAAAATACCTGAAACATCTGGATGTTTAAAAAGTTTTATAATAGGCCAGAGACATTTCAAGTTAATACATAATGAGAGAAGAGAATACATGAACTTACAAGGGCAATAAAGGTTTCAACGAAGGTCATTTCCGAAGGTTCCACATAATTCACTTATTTTTCAAAATGACAAAACTTCCTAACCATACAAATAACCCAATTATCCAATTTTCCACTTTATTATCTTTAGATTTTCTTATTATCTGAAGTCTCGTAAACCCAGAATGTATGGTAATGATTAACTTAAAACTCTAGAGCTTGTTTTTAGTTGTTACTACTGACATGTGAGTCATAGTACTGCTCACATAGTACTGTTAACTGTCTACACCCAAGTCAAAAGCCATATCATGTACTAAAGATACATGTTGAGACTATCATATTTTATTTGTTGGACATTTGATCCGGATAACATGTCAGAAAAATGAGAAGGATATCAATATGGAATATAGATATCTATGATAGCTTTTTGTCTTGAAGGTAATATTTTCATAGACCAAATGAAATTGATCATATTAATGAAATATGGAGAAAAGCAGTAGCCTATAAGTGTTTTCTAGCCTGATGAGTTACAATAAAGAGTCATAGAGGGAGTAATAAAATCTTGTCCTGTATACCACTGTTTATGAGGAATTTAATGTTTTGGTTTTGCATGGATCATCATACTTGGTATATACTTGATGGAATTATGACAATAGAATTTGCAAGACAGACACAGTAAACACCATGTATGGACACATTCATTAATCATATGCAGATCTGAAGGGAAACGTGGAAATCTGAAGCTGTTTAGGGGGTCTCATTTTTCCTTAGATTTTTTATTCTGACATAAACAGCATGCTCATGAGAAAGCAGGACAATTTTTTGTTTCTTACACAATTGCACATTTTTGGTGGAAAATATATTGAAAGCAATATTTTTCATATCTTAGTATTCCATGTAATTCATTTTGCCAGTAACATGGAATCTGAACAAAAGTGTTTCTAGCATTTGTTGTCATTGTCTGTGTGTGTCAATATGTCTTTACTTGTGTGTGTGTGTGTGTATGTGTGTGTGATTGTACCATGGCATGAACTATCCTCTGTCGGCTTTTTCATTCACAAGTAGTACTCTATCATTTCACACACGCTTCCGGTCTAGCATTCACTTTTTACTAGCTACTTGGAAGTGGAGTGTCTTGGATTGTTTTTTGTCCTGGCTGGTTTTAAACTGCAATCCTCAGATTTCAGCCTTGTGATTAGCAAGAATTTCAGTCATGAGCCATTGCCACTAGGCAATAATAGCATTTTTGTAATATTCTAAAATCCTTATGTGATAAGTAAAATGAATTAAAATAGGAATACTATTTGCAATGTTCAAAGTATGCATATAAGAGTCAATTTCACTTTTAATAAAATTTTCATTTATGGTCACCTCATTTCCAAATAAACATAACAGCAAAAGTCCAGTGAAGGGCTGTGTTTTTGCTTCCTTTTCTTGCTTACTTATGTATGTTGGGGAGGATAAAAGGGGGCATAAAATGGAAGACCAAAAGGTGAACAAATGCTGCATTGGTATTGCTCACTAGGTACTATGTTGAAAATGAACTATACAGGAAGGGGAACAATAATAAATGGTGAGACAAAGGACAAATGGGGAACCAATACAACAGCAATATTCACAAGACACTATGTTGGAAGTGATCTGTAGAGCTTGAGGGGCAGGGAAAGAGGGAGAAAAATGAGGGAGGGGATCACAAGTTATGTAAGAAGTGTACTTATTACCTTACTAATGGAACTGTAACCCCTCTGTACATCACCATGGCATTAAAATAAAAAAAAACTTTTGGGTGAGGAAAGGTGGGGCTAGAAACAGAGAGAAGGGAGAGAAAGTGTGATATTGTCCAAACAGAAATGTACTCATTACCTGACTTATATAAATGTAATCCCTCTGAATATCACATTTATAATAACAATAAACTCGTAAAACTTCCGTGTTCCTTATATTTTACATCTCACAGAAGCTTAATGAAAAATTAAAATATTTTATTATTTCTCCTGAGAACCAATGTCAGGAAACTGTTTTAAAGATATTTTTAGTAGGAAAGAAGGAAGAAAATGAGAGATGAAGGGAGGGAAGAAAGGAAAGGAAGGGAAGAAGGAAGAAAGGAAAGAAGGAAGGAAGAAAGGTGATTTCCACTTCCTTGTTTGTGCCCAGTAAACATATTGCTGATAGAACCACGTTTGCTCAGTAAATTGAGGTTATTATGCAAGATAAAATTTTAGACATCCCACTGGTAGAAAGAACTTCTGAGAGCAAAGGCCTTGCCTTAGGTAATTTTGTATATCAACGTATGTCAATGTTTTCCTTGTATAAAAATGGCTTCCGTTATACGGGGAACAGAGAAATGACCCTGAAGTCTTAAAAACAGTTTTTAAGAAATAGTTAATTTCTTTTGTTTTACTTATTTTTTAGTCTTAGTTTTATTTTAAATATGATATACAGAGGGAGTACAGTTCTATAAATCAGGCAACGAGAACATTTCTTTTTGAACAGTGTTACCCCCTTCCTAATTCTCTCTCGGTTTTTCCCTCATGTCTTGCCCCTGCACATGTTGTATACTGCCACGCCTACTCCAGTGGAGTCGGCTTAGCATGGGAAACCATCTTTCAGACCTAAGAAAAGAGCTTCAGAGACCTATCTCTGAGTATTGGGACTTCACCGAAGTCTACCTCAGAGAATAGGGCTTTACAGAGACCTGTCTCCGAGTTTTGGGACTTCACCGAAGTCTACCTTGGAGAATAGGGCTTCTAAGAGGCCTACTCCTGGAAAGGCTGGCAAACCCCTGGGAAAGATGTGTTTCTGTTCTTGCTTTTCTTTTCTTCACTTTGTAAGAGTGCCTATTAATCTTTTACTGTTTCTACTGCTCTTTGTACTTACTCATTGTCAACATTCCCTTATTCAAAGCTCTTTCTTAAGAGTGTTGACAACTCCAATATCTGATGAGTGTCTTAAAAATATGACTAACTCACCATAGTTAAGTGCTACCCTGAAACCCCTCTTATGGAGGCTAGTAGACAAGTCATAAGCAAATATTAAAGTATTGGGGGTTTCACGACTCACTTCAGCAGAAGGAATTGTTTGTAAGGGATTTACAAGAAGCTGTAGGCTCAGCTAGAACAGAAAGAATGTATGGCAATTGCTGAGATAATTATTTAGGAGAAAGAATTTTCTGCTATTTACTAAGAGACTTGCTAGATCCAGGTCTCCTTGAAGTTTACTATTAAAGAAGAAACAGGAAAGATCTTATGGGAAAGTTAAAGCCTCTATAAAGATAGGTAATGGTTAATTGGTGACAAACATCGTAATCGTTGTATTTCTTAGAGATAAGCCGGAAACAAGTGCCTATCAGGTGACCAGCTGGTGACCACCCAAAAATGAAGCCATGCAGCAAGATTGTGTAACCTTTTGCCCTTTCTCATGAAGACTTCTGTTATAAAAGTTTGTTATCCTCTGCATTAAATCGCACTCAGCATCCACTCCTCTTGTGTGTGAGTTGTCTGTTTGCCATCTCCCCATCCTATTCCAGGTTCCTCCCCTAGGTGTCCTCCGTCGTCCCGACAGAACCCGGTCCGCGGCAGTATACTTCCTCAACACAGTGTCCAGTATCACTAGCACATTTGTTCACCCTTTGTTCCACCATTCCTCTCCTCCACCCTTAGTCTCCCCTAAATAGATAAAATTTACATATAAGACAAAAATTACAGAAAACAATAACAGCAACAAAGGAGAAATACAATTAAAATGAAAAAAGCAATGAAAAATCTCATTTATTTTTATGTGTAGCATTTTAGATGATCATATGCACATATCAATTGTGGCTTTGTGATCCTCTCCTAAAAATCTCCTCCTTTGGTCTCACTGTGGTGTTTTACCATCCAGTGTGTTTACTTGCAGATTTGTAGGCTCTAGTTAGAATAAATGAGGGAAACCAAGCAACCTATGTTTCTGTGGATCTGGTTTACTTCACTTAACATAATTTTTTTCTAAGACAAAAGCTGTGTGAGTGACTACAAATTGTTAAGCAGGTATTCTACCACTTGAGCCATGTCATAAGCCTTGATTTTTCATTTATTCATTCATCTGTTGAATTTTACAATGCTTAGACTAAACTATATGTGATCTATCAACAAAAGGTGGAATTTCTGTAGAACAAAATGTATATGAATATGGTTTCTATTGCACTGCATTCACTCTTCTCTTCATGAACTGAGATGACCAATGCTCATGGGAGGAGATGAAATGAATGATGGAGGCACTGTGACACAGGGACATGAACACAAGCACCTCAATACTGTGAAACTTGGTCTAATAACCAGGAAGAAGATTATGACTAATGAATAATCACATACAGGTTATGAATGTGTTGTACACAGAGTGCTTCAAGCATATGGATTTTTTATTTCTAGACATTACCATGTCATATTTGTGGACAATAATTAAAAGGGAGACTGGCACTATAAAAATTAAAAGCATAAATAAGAGAACTACTGTACTAATATATATATATATATATATATATACACATGTTGCAATATCATATATAAAAGAATATTTTGACCTATCCATTGCACCTATGATAATGTTTCTTAAAAATAGGCATTTATGCCAAGATTTAGTTACAAGGATTTTATTGTAGTATAATATAAAACAAATAAAAATTATCTGTACAACTAGCAGAATTAAATAATTTCTTGCCTTGTAGTATTATATTATTTATATCACATATATATAATATTATGATATAATATATGTGATATACTACATATATGATGTAAAATTATTTATTTATAATTTACACATGTATTAAAAATAAAATGTCTTTATTAATATAGGCAAGTGTGTACGTATTGTTAGTAGAATGTTTCGTGTACTTGTATGTAACTACTACTCTTTGGAGATTGTTCCACGAAATTGAACTCTGGGCCTGAGCACTGTCCCTCAGCTCTGCAGCTCAAGGCTAGCGCTCTACCACATGAACTACAGCACTACTTCTGGTTTTCTGGTGGTTTATTGGAGATAAGAGTTTCATAGACTTTCCTGCCCTGGCTGGCTTTGAAAAACCATCCTCAGATCTCAGCCTCCTGAGTAGCTAGGATTACAGGCATGAGCCACTGGCACCCATCTACGAATTTCTTTTTTGTCTGTATCATTTTCTGTCTGAGCACATGAATCACTTCAATACCAAGAAACCAATTTTTAATATTCAAAATAATTTTTGCTAGACATGTTTATATTTAACACAATTTTTGTTAGACACGTTCATATTTTTCTTTATATATTCTATTGTAGTAAGTAGAACTTACAAAATAAAACTTTTCTTTTAAATAATAACTATTTCAGTTTGGATAATAATAGCTCATAACTATAGTGCTAACTACTCCAGAGGCTGAAATCGGAGGTTTGTGGTTTAAACCCAAGTCAAGCTGAAAATTCTACAATATTCTTTACTTATCTCCAATTTAGTACCACCACCACCAATAAAAGTAACGGAAGTAGAAGTGCAGCTCAAGTGATAGGGAGCCAGCTATAAGTGAAAAGATCAAGTGAAATGAGAAGCTTTGAATCCTCATTCACACACACACACACACACACACACACACACACACACACACACAAACACACACGGCATGCTATTACAGCATGTGGACCATTTGATGCCCTTCCTTGGACTTATGGTGGACTTTGGAAGAGTAAATCTTAAATCTGGCCCTCTTTTTCATATTCCTGTTGATCATTTTCCCTTTCATCATCCCTATTTTCCCCTTAAATTCTTTCTTGTTCTCCATTAGAAAACAGAGAGAATTATTCAATCTAAGTTTTTTGTTAAAGAATTCAAATTGGCCTCATTAGTCAGCTACAACTTATTTAGGTTCTCAATCTTACCTATTAAAATTTTTGTTATAAAGTATAAGGAAAATGCTGTTAGTGTAGTATGTGTGTATTCTGTTTTTAGGTGGTTTACATTTTCAGTTGTTTCCTTTATGCAGTTAGAGTCGTGTTGTATGTAAAATGATATGTTTGTCTATTTGTTTCCAGTAGAAATGGATAGTAAGAATTTTCCTCAAGCTCCATTTTCTTTAAGAATAGCTGTGGTGTTAACACCTGTTTCATGTACTTTCTTCCTTACAGTACTCTTTTTTTAATGTGTTATGTGTGCCAGTATTGGGGCTTGAACTAGGGCCTGAACACTGTCCATTAGTTTTTCTTTCTCTTTTCTTTTCATTCAAGGCTTTGCCATTTAAGCCATAGCTCCACTTCTGCATTATTTGCATTATTTTAATAATTAATTGGTGATAAGGGTTTCCACAGACTTTCTTAGTATGGCTTGATTTGAACCTGATCCTCAGAGCTCAGATTCCTCAGTAACCAGGATTACAGGCATGAGCCCCTGGCACCTGGCTACCATTACCCTTCAATGCTTACTCCAAGCCTGTTTAGTCAATGCAGAATGTGCAATGATAGAGAAAATTAGCATGACCCCTACCTTTTTTTTTTTTTAGTCCGTCGTGGGGCTTGAAATCTGGGCTTGGACACTGCCCCTCAGCTCTTCAGCTCAAGGTGAGCACTCTACCACTTGAGCCACTGGTTTCCTAGTGGTTTATTTGAGATAAGAGTTTCACGGACTTTCCTGCCCGGGCTGGCTTTGAATCGCGATCCTCAGATCTCAGCCTTGGGAGTAGCTAGGATTACAGGCGTGAGTCATGGGCAGCCGGCGACCCTTACCTTCTTTAATGGTCCTTCCAAGGCCACAAGGGCCTCTGTTTCTTACATATTGCAAAACTCACTAAACAATATAAGCAATAATTAGGAAGTGAGATATAGGTGGTAAGTTAAGCCACACTATCAGCAGTAGCTGTCTTTATTCAACCTTTCATCTTACTCTCATTTAATATCATCTAATTTAATTTATTCTCTCATGGGAAGCAAATAGAATCAGAAAATAATAATTATTGTTCCTCATATCAGGTGAGTCATGCTAAGATGCTTTCCAAAAATAATAATAAGAGTTTACTGAGCTAGAACAGGGAATACATAAGCAGGTTAAGTTCATCTGTCCTGTTACATATTGCACACTTACTAAAACAGAGTGGGGACAGTGCCCAAGCCCAAAGTTCAAGCCCCACGACTGACAAAAAAAAACAAAAAAGATAAAAAACAGAGTGAAATGGTCTCTTTATATTAAAAATGCCTTCTCAGGTAAGCTGGGCTATTTCTAATTTCTTTTTTTTTTTTTGTCAGTAGTCGGGCTTGAACTCTGGGCCTGGGCACTATCTCTGAGCTCTTCAGTTCAAGGCTAGAGCTGTACCACTTGAGCCACAGCTCACACTTCTGGCTTTCTCTGTGTATGTGGTTCTGAGGAATCAAACCCAGGGCCTCATTCATGAGAGGTAAGCACTCTACCACTGAGCCACCTTCCCAGCACTATTTCTAAACCTTTAAGGACAGGATAGATAGAAACTGATCCCTAGGCTCCTCCTGGGGTTATGAGACAATCCCTTACTAACCTGGCTGTCAGGTCTGGCAGAGCATCCATGGTAGAGAATAGATGACTGATATGATAGGACATCTAGAAGGTTCACAACATTGACAGTGGGAAATGGTTTCTTCATTTTAGTAACTAGCTTGACAGGCTTAGCACTGGAGGAAATGTATCACAATGCTGCTGTGATTCCTGCTTTAGGGAAAGGCAGGGAGATGATCAGAACCACTGTTTTTACTGTAGAGCCTTGCATATTTTTGATGCTCTCTTAATTTCATGGAAGTAGAAAGTCTAAATCTACTTGGACAATTACAAAAGAAATGATGAGAAATTCCATGAGCTAGCGAGTGATATTTCACATAATAATGTGAGAATGCTGACTAAATATTACACATATCATAGAACCTACAGGAGGGAAGGGCAGAGATAAGCAATAAAAAATCTTTGCATGGGATAATTGTCTTCTTAATAACAATAATAAACAAGAATCATCCTATTAACTACATTTGTGAATGATAATACCTGAACTTGCTATGTATATGGTAATAGTTTTAATAGTTTATTTCCCTTTTAGATTTCCTTGTTGGAAAAGGCTGGATTTGGAGGTGTTCTTCTATATATTGATCCTTGTGATTTACCAAAGACTGAAAATTTTAAACATGACATTTTCTTTTTTTATTTTATTTTATTTTATTTGAGAACATACTGTTCAGAGGGGTTACAATTACATGGGCAGGATAATGCGTACATTTCTTACCAAGCATTGCAGCCTCCTCCTTTGTTTACCCTTCACATCCCTTCCCAGCCTCCCTCCTCCCCCCCACCCAATCATACACCCCCTCTCCCCCACACCGACATTGTAAAGCTGGTTTTGACATGACATTTTGTACTTCTCATTGTTGCAACAGGTCCACCTGAATCCTTAAACGACTTGTTTGTCCCCATCTCCTCCACATGTTATACTGACATCAAATATAGTGAAAGCGGGGGTTACACTGTGGGGGAGGGACATACAGAGCAACAAAGAAATAATCGTATAAATGCGTTAGAAACACATGCATGAAAGAAACGAAAACATTAAAATACATATTTAAGGGTTCGTTTTCCTAACATCACATTATCTGACCTTTTCTGCTTGACTCATACCTATACTAGATATTGCAAATAAGGGAAACCATAGGACCTATGTTTCTTTGGGCCTGGCTTACTTCACTGGCTTGGAAAAAATTATAAACATGACATTTTCATGGTGAACCTGAACCCTCGAGGAGACCCTTCCACACCTGGTTATCCGAACATTGGTGAATTTGTTCTTGGACTTTTTGGGTTGTGATTTGTAAGTTGATGCTAGCTAAATTAACCAAGAAATAACAAAATCAAAATTTGCACAACTACACATTTTTAAAGAGACAGCAAATATCTTATTGCACACATGAACAAATACATACATGTGAAATGTCAAAAGTGCCTTAAATCAGCTGTAATAATTCTATGACAGTCTATGTCAGCCATTTCTAAGGCTAGGGAAGCTGTCAAAGGAAATGCTAGAGAAGTCTCCCCAAAGAGAAGGAGCCTTATTGATTCCTCCTGTTTCTGGCAGCATCTGACCACAATCTTAGTATCACATATCCTTTGTCTCAGTAAGCTGTTTTGTTTCGTGGTAGTCGGGATTCTGTGTCCAAGAGAAAAGGACTGATTTTGGAGCAGTTCTCTGCACCATTGAGTTTCTGTCCAATGGCTGTATCACTGACAAATACCCTGTACATTTAATTCGGTTGAGAAAAATGCTCTTTACACTTTTTCTCTTTCTTTTCTTCTTTTTCTTCTTTTCAGTCGTGGGGCCTAAATTCTGGGCCTGGACACTGTCCATCAGCTCTTCAGCTCAAGGCTAGCACTCTACCACTTGAGCTACAGCACCACTTCCAGCTTTTTCTGCTTATGTGGTGCTGAGGAATCCAAACTAGGGCCTTATGCATGCAAGGCAAGTGCTCTACCACTGAGCTACCTTCTCAGCCCTCTTTACACTTTCATTTTTTGTCAGTCGGGGGCCTGAACTCTGGGCCTAGGCGCTGTCCCTCAGCTTTTCAGCTCAAGGGTAGGGCTCTACCACTTGAGCTGCAGCACCACTTCTGGCCTTTTCTGCTTATGTGGTACTGAGGAATCAAACCCAGAGCCTCATGCATTCAAGGCAAGTACTTTACCACTGAGCCACCTTCCCAGCTTGCCTCTTTACACTTTTTATCCAGAGTGATACTTATTGACCATGACAATTTAATTAGTAATTAAACTTATCAAAATAAAATTGTCCATATGTTCTGTGAGTGTTTTTCCTTCTTTCCACCAAATATTATAAAAAAATGTTATTCATCTTTCTCAAATCCAGCTGTCTTTTCTCTATTTGTACTAGCATTACCAATCAATTAGTAACTTTCTCCAAGGGGATAGTACATTGAATCAGATTAAAAACGTTTTTTTAATGTAATTACTTATAGTTTGTGATTTACTGCTTTGTCTATTATAATCCACACAAGCATATATTTTTAGGAACTCACTATACTTTGTGGGCCTTTTATCTGTCTTTCAAATTTTGAACTAAAGATTATTAGTTGTCTACATACAATTTCTAGATTTCATTGTAAATAGTCTAGCTTCTCATTCATTAATCTTATTGTAATGTGCTATAATTACTCTGATTCAGTAGGCTACACTTGGCAGCTGTCTGTATCAAGTTGCCCAAAATAGACTATATCTACCTATTTTGGTAAGTTGTCTAGTTGACAGTATTTATTCTTAATAAATTTCTTGACGCAGATTATTTTTTTCTTTTATTTAATGTGAAAATACTGTACAGAGGGGTTACAATTACATGGGCAAGATAGTGAGTACATTTCTTATCAAGCATTGTAGCCTCCTCCTTTGTTTACCTTCCCATCCCTTCCCATCCTCCCTCCCCCAATCTTACCCCCCCCCACAAGTTGTAAAGTTCGTTTTTGACATGACAACTTGTACTTCTCATTGTTGCAACAGGTCCACCTGTATCCTTATTTAAACGACTTGTTTTTCCCCTTCCCCTCCACAAATTATAATGACATCAAATAAAGTGAAAGCAGGGGTTATACTGTGGGGGAGGGACATACAAAGCAACAAAGAATAATCTTATAATTGCATTAGAAACAAATGCATGAAAGAAAAAAACATTTAAAATACATATATTAGGGCTCATTTTCCTAACATCACCTTATTTGATCTTTTCTGCTTGACTCATACATATACTCGATATTACAAATAAGGGAAATCATGGGACCTATGTTTCTTTGGGCTTGGCTTACTTCACTTAATATAATTTTTTCCAAACCTTTCCATTTCCTAACAAATGGGGCAATGTCATTCTTTCTGATGGAGGCATAGAATTCCATTGTGTATATATACCACATTTTCTTGATCCATTCATCTACTGAGGGGCATCTGGGTTGGTTCCAGATCTTAGCTATGGTAAATAATGTTGCAATAAACATAGTTGTGCTGGTAGCTTTAGTGGGGTATTGTTTGTAAACATTTGGGTAAATGCCCAAAAGTGGGACTGCTGGATCATAGGGCAGCTCTATGTGGAGTCTTTTGAGGAACCTCCATACTACTTTCCAAAGTGGTTGAACAAGTTTACACTCCCACAAACAATGAAGTAAGGTTCCCTTCTGTCCACATCCCCTCCAGCATCTGTTGTTGTTAGAGTTTTGATTTTTGCCATTCTAACTGGGGTGAGGTGGTATCTCAATGTTGTTTTGATTTGCATTTCTTTTATGGCTAGGGAGGTTGAGTGTTTCTTCATGTGTCTATTGGCCATCCTTCTTTCTTCTTCAGAGAAGTCTCTCTTTAGGTCATTAGCCCACTTATTTATTGGGCAGTTGTTTCTTTGAGGATTTGTTGTTGGGGGATTTAATTTTTTGAGTTCCAAGTATATTTTAGATATGAGACCCTTGTCTATTGTATGGCTAGTGAAGGTCTTCTCCCAATCCGTCGGCTTTCTATTGATCTTGCTAGCTATGTCCTTTGCCATGCAGAAGCTCTGTAGCTTAATGCAATCCCATTTTTCCAACCTTTCTTTGATTTGTTGTGTTTCTCGGTCTCTATTAAGAAAATTTCGGCCTGCGCCAAGGACACCGACATTACATTACAGACCCAGATTATTTTATAAAAGCAGAATTCAGTCATAGCAAAATTTTAGCAAAGTCTTAAGGACTTTTAAGATGATTTTTTTCTTTTTATTTGAAAATTCACAAATGTGGTATATACAGACTCTTGGTACTTATCTTCCATTCTCCTGTAATAAGAATGTTAAAATCATCAAATTCACACAATCAATGTAATAAAAGATTTACAGATTTTATTCAAAGCTCCCCAGTTTGCTACTAGTCTTTTCCGAACCTCTGCCCTTCATTCCTCTCTTTCCCTTTCCCTTCCTTTTCCCTTTCCTCCTCCTCTCTCTTCCCCATTTATTCTTTCGGCACATCTGAATGCTAACATGTTTTGTAGAAGGTCCCTCAATTGAGCATGTCTGAAACTTTCTAATGAATAGAGTCAGGAGCAGTAAGAAAATCTTCTGATCTACTGATAGCATATCAATAGGTCCACAGATTTTGCATGTCTCACCTCATGATGCTTATCTTTATTCCTTCTATTACTGTGATGTTGGTTGGGTTTCCTGCTGTGTTGTTTTTCTTTGGAACAGTAAGTATCTCCTGAGAGATGCTATGAGGCTGTGAGCATCCTATTTCTCCTCATACTTTACCCTAGGAATATGAAGAATTATCAATAGCTCCTGTCTGTTGCAACTATTCATATGGTATTTTCAATTGGTGTTTTTCTATTTCTCTTATTTATTTAGAATGTGTAAAGGAATACTTCTAAAATATTGAGTAATCACATTGGCTACATACTTAAACAATAGTGAATGACTATGCAAAAATTTATGCAAAAATTACTAGATGGGCTTCTTAATTCTAATGATTATATACCAGTGAAGTACATGGTAATATCTACTATGTTCTTCAATTCTCTTGTATAGATCTCACAAGAAAACTTACATTAAAAATATAATGTTGATGGAGTGAAAACTTCCTACTTACACATGTAGTTTTATATAGTAGAAAGAAAAGGTAAAACTAAAATTCATTCTATTTTTTGGCCTAGAATAGAAGAAGTTCTGACTAACTACCATGATTTATATTGCTGGCTTTGATTCATTCAAATATTCTCAATATTCTCTGAAACATTATCAATATCTTTAAGTCTTATGGTTTTATTGATCTTTAAAAATATAATCCAATACTTCATAGATTTTTTTACCTTAGGGGTAGGAATAAACTAGAATGAACGGTGTGGATTATGAATAAAACCTATAAATAATGTTTTTTTTAACGTCAACCAATTAACTGACTTCCTATACTACAATACTGTCAGTTAAATTATTAGATGAACTTAATTTAAAACTATTTTGATTTACAATATTAAGAACTCTATTTCTGTAATTAATTTTAGAGAAACAAAGTTCTAATGAAGATGATTAGAACAAATGAAAGTCCCAAGGGTTATTTTTAAACTGGATCATTTGGTTTTCACTATCAACAAAGTAAATCAAATGGTGTAATGCCTAGTCTATTTGATCCACTTAGATTGTTCAGCCTATTAAAATACTAACATTTTTGTTTTCTCTGTACATTATCTTACATTTCACACTACCATTTACTATTTTCTATGTAAAAGATGCACCAATTAAACATTTGTACCATAAATGACAAATGGATACTTCCTGTATCCCCATCCTTACTTAGTTAAGAATGCCTCATCACTTCAAAGAGTTTTTTTATTTATTTTTTATTGTGAAAATACCGTACAGAGGGGTTATAATTATATGAGCAAGGTAATGAGTACATTTCTTATCAAGCATTGTTGCCTCCTCCTTTGTTTCCCCTTACCATCTCTCCCCCCACAAAGTTGTAAAGTTCGTTTTTTGACATAACGACTTGTACATCTCATTGTTGCAATGGGTCCAGCTGTATCCCTGTTTAAAGAATTTGTTTTTTTCCTTCCCCTCCACAAATTATACCAACATCAAATACAATGAAAGCAGGGGTTATACTGTGGGGGATGGATATACAAAACAACAAAGAAATCATCTTATAAATATGTTAGAAACAATCACAAGAAAGAAAGAAAACTTTTGAATACTTATCTTAGGGTTTATTTCATCAACTTATCTGACCTTTTCTGCTTGTCTCAGACATATACTAGTTATTGCAAATAAGGAAAACCATGGGACCTATGTTTCTTTGGGCCTGGCTTACTTCACTTAATACAATTTTTTCCAAGCTTTCGATTTCCTAACAGGTGGGGAAATGCCATTCTTTCTGATGGAGGCATAGATTTCCATTGTGTATATATACCACTTCAAAGAGTTTTGAGTCCAATTACTCACTGACCATAATAAACCTTAGATTATCAAGACTGACTTTTCTCGTGATACAAAATTTTCAAGCTAAAACTTGGAAATAAAACACTTCAAACATAGTGCACATGCTGTCACTGTTTAAGCTCAAAATGTGTCTTATGGAATATTTATTCAGTGTCAGTATCAGTTGTTTATTGCTAGGGAGCATAACCAAATATTTCGATCTCTTCAAGTTGCATTGTACTCATAAGTTGGCATTCTTAATTGAAACTCCTTTGTATAACTATTTAGAGATAATAAAAAATTAAATAAATTGCATAAAAGAGAATATCAGTGTTCATTTCCACAGAATATAATGCAAGTTGATTGTGCTGTCTAAAGGAAACTCCACATGATATCCCATCTTGTTAATACCCTCATAATTATTTGTTAGTATGGAATTAGAGCAGAGAGTAAATTGTTGCTAAATTACCCATCTTCCCATAATTCAGAAAAGAATGCCTTGAGATATTCTGTACATATGTAAAGCTTTATTTTCATTAAGTAGTAGGAGTCAAATCAACGTTTCGTCTCTGGGTACAATGCATTGTGACAATACCACCATTTCCCTCCTTTACCCATATCTTCACCCCACCCAAGTTTCTTGATTCCATTCATATATGTACATTAAATAATATGAAATTCTTTTAACTAAAATAATCTTTTATGTTCATCAGACACATTAATGTATTTTCTTAATCCCTTGATACTTCTCAAATATACAAAAAAATATTCTGCTGTAGCTGTACACTGGTGGCTCATGCCTGTAATTCTAGCTACTCAGGAGATTGAGCTCTGAGGATCGCAGTTGGAAGCCATTGCCACTACCACTAGAAAATTGGAAGTGGAGCCTTGATTCAAAGTGGGAGAGTGCTAGTGTTGAGCAAGAAAAAAAAACCTGAAGGACAGTGCCCAGCCCTTGAGTTCAAGCCCAGTAACTGACAAAAACCATCTTATTGTTAACTATGTAGAGCAAGAAGGAACCACACAACTTGGTAGTGAATCAAGTTTTGCACTGTGTGAGAGGGGGGTGATTCAAAATAGGCTGCAGGAGACAGAGTAACAAGAAGAAAAAGTGGTTACAACCTCATGCAGAGTATACAGAGGTGGGTGGAAATCCCTGCAGAGTATGTCAAAGGTGGCAGGTGTCAATAAAGTATTTGTTTTTAAATGACAGTGTGGAGAACAATGGGTTTAACCTTTCATGGTCCGCCAATTGTGAGTAGATGTTTTGATTTAGTAAACTTTGTTGTAGAGAATCCTTCCTATGCCTTTCCAGAGTCTAAGCCTGATGGACGGTGAGGGAGATGGGAGGCGCACAGCTTTGATGATCACCTTTGTGAGGATGTCTTTAGTTTCTTTTGCTGTTTCAACTATACCAATGTATGTTTCAACATTGCATATACATGCATACATACCTGTGTGTATATATGTGTATGTGTTTTAAGTGTTTCTATACCAAAAGTATATCCTCAAACTTAAAGCATATAAGCACTGAATAGCTTAGCCAGACACTCAAATAAATGGTGTGTGAGTTACGGTAAAACCATAACTATAACACTATCAGTAACTTCTAGAAGGAGTTGTATATTCTCTAAAATCATTCGTTAGCTACATATGTTAAAACCACAAAGAAAGCTAGAGAGTTGTGGTATAAATATAAAAATAAGAGAATGAGAAATAGAAATGAGAATTATCTTTAATGAACAGTCTTTTGGTAGGGCTAAAATATGTAATAGAAAACCATTCTTCATTTTTCTTACAAATTTTATGCTGGTTATGATGTTAATTTTAGTGCTACCAGCAAGTAACTGCCTGGCAAATAAATCAAAATCAAAGCTATTTCTTTCCATTTGATTTGGTGTTGAAATGTCCTTATACTTTATTTACTGAAATTCGTATAGATTTGAAGCTTTGTGTCTATGAACCATTCTGTGCTCTTATGAATCTTTTTATCCTTTGGTTGAAATTCTGCAGAAGAATGACTTCTCAGTTGTTTTACTCTAGTGAAGTGTATCAAACAACACAGTTTACTTAATATTCCCAGTGTTACAATTCAGTGGATGTGTGTTGTTTATCTACTTCTCATTCCATATTACCCCTGCCAACCAAAACCATTCAAAGAATAAAGAGCATCACTGTAATTTGTGACAAGTCTTCACCAGGAGTTCCTGGTCCAGTTACCAGGACAAATGTCTAAAGACTGACATGAGTTAGTACTAAATCAACTGAGACAATGTTGAACTATGCCCTGACTAGAACAGCAGAAAATATAAATATGTGTCTAGTTGTCAAAGCAATATGTTTGATATTCACAGCATGAAATGCCTTGACACTTGGTTGGGGAAAAATAAAATGTGCCTGCGTTCTTTCCATTTCACTCTCTCTGACTTGTGTTTCTTGGCATGTGTTTTAAAACCTTAGATGTGCATGAAATATATATTTCCACTTGACTGTTAGAAACCGTAAAGAGGATTATTAAGCACCAAAAAATTTCATAAATTTAAGTATCAAGTATGAAAAATATGAGTTATATAAGTTCAAAGCCAGTTTTGTTAACAAAAATTTCATCTTTCTCTGCAAGGAAACTTCCTGTTGATCATTGAAATACCTAAGATTATAGCCTATGGAGAACAATTTTGAGTGGTTATTGTTCTTAAGAGATCAGTGTGTTCCCTAATACATTTGTCATTCAAAATATTCTTTATTGTTGTGCTGGGAAATCTTTACTTTAAACAAGTGGCCAATAATGAGATTTTACTATCAGAGTTCTACATAAATATGTAGTGAATTCTGATAATAATAAAAACCATCTGCTTAAAAATATTTACCAATGAATCCTGAGTTGTTTAACTTGTGTTCTAGCCATATTCTACCAATATGATTTTGTCTTTATCATACAAGTTAAATAAGGGAGGTAAGAAAATAACGGAGACAATGTGATCTGATATCAAATCAACAATTTAAATTTAATGCTGAAGAAGTTGAGATTTCGTTTTACATTCAATATATGCTGGTGGGCAGCATTCAAGGAAAAATATAAAATACAGATAGAAAAATCTAAACCTATAAACTGTACCAATTATAGCATCAAAAATTTGATTGAACTATTTGTGGTAACCATAATCTGAGAGCACGTCTATCACAAACAGTAACCACACTTTGTAAAGTGAATAAATAGAACAATTAATTAATTTTAAAAAAGGAACAATATTAACAAAATTGAGTTTGTTCATCTATGAAATTATGTAGGATATTTTGTTGGAATAAATTTAAAATCTGTCATTTCTCTAGTTATACTTATTGTTGGAAAATGCAGTTATCTTTCTCAAAGACTCACAATGTTCTTTAATAATGAGTACAATTCATGGGTCTTGGCAATAAATGAGGAAATATCCATAAAATAATCTAAAGAATAGGAATAGACCTGAGGAATCAAAAAGTCTGTTGATCAACATATTTCATCCTCCCACTCAATTTTCATGTGTCCAAATCTACAATGTTGAGGGCTTCTTATCTGTAATGTGGGATTTTTCTCTTGATAATCTTAAAAATCCTACAGAAAATATTGCAGGCATGACTAATATGCAAGTATAAAATGACAAAATTCCATATGTTATTTTTATATTCACTAATCAAATGGTAAAACAACATAAAGACAATAGCAATCCCCTTGTAAGCCCTCAAGTTAATAACAACCCCTATTATTGCATTTCATTAACAATCAGGTCTTCTGAATTTTTCCCAAAAATTTGCATAAAATCATTTCAGTTTGTATAACTAGAACAATGCTAAACCATAGTATTATTTGTATTTACCATTCAATATAATGTATGTACTATGTTTTATTTAAAATACATACAATATATAAATATATAACACATAAATAATATATGTAACATAATTAGATATGTATATATTATATGTACATTATATTATAATATTTATGTGAGTATGTATATGTAGAGAAACAGACACAGAGAGAAGAGTCACAAAAGAATGTATACTGGAACTTCTTGTATTTCTCAACAATACTGGTAGAAATAAGAAATTTTTTAGTTTAATTTTTGCAATTTTGAATTTTTCATTTTTATTGTATGTATTTTGTGTGTATTTGTATGTATTGTATGTATTTTATTGTATTTTTATTGTATTTATTTTTATTGTAAAGTTTCCATAGAGAGGGGTTATAGTTACATGAGTAAGGTAATGAGTATATTTCCTATTAAGCATTATTACCCCATCGTTTGTTTTTCCCTACCATCCCTTCACTCCCTACCTCCCCAACACCTTCTTCACCCCTCTAAATTGTAAAGTTCATTTTCAACATAGTGTCTTGTACATCTCATTGTTACAATGGGTCAACCTGTATCCTTGTTGCAGCATTTTGTTATTTCCCTTTCCTTCCCCAAATTAGAAAGATGTATATACAAGGTAGAGGGCACCAGAATCAAATACAGTGAAAACAGGGGTTATACCATGGGGTAAGAACATATGAAAGAAACAAAAAAATCACATAGTACATTACAAGTACATTTAAAACGACAACAAGAAAAATAAAAACCTCTTGTGTCCCTATCATAGGGTTCATTTCACTTAGCATAATCTCATGCGGTCATATGTGCATAGCTTTTGAGGTTTTCTGCTTGTTTGGTAAGATTTTCCTAGACATATGCTAGTTATTACAAATGAGGAAAACCATGGGACCTATGTTTCTTTGGGACTGGCTTACTATACTTATTGTAAGTTTTCCAAGTTTTTCCATTTCATAACTAATGGGATCATATTATCCCTTCTGATGAAGGCATAAAATTCACACACACACACACACACACACACACACACACACACACACACACACACACACACACACACACACCACATTTTCTTGATCCATTCATCTATTGAGGGGCATCTTGGTTGGTTCCATATCTTAGCTATAGTGAATAATGCTGTAATACACATAGTTATGCTGGTAGCTTTAGTATAGCCTAGTTTGTGATACTTTGGGTAAATGGCCAAAAGTAGGATTATTGGGTCATAGGGGAGGTCTATGCTGAGTCTTTTGAGGAACTTCCATACTGTTGTCCAAAGTGGCTGAACAAGTTTACATTCCGAACAACAAGGAAGTAGGGTTCCTTTTGGTCACATTCCCTCCAACATCTGTTGTTATTAGATTTCTTGATTATACCCATTCTAACTGGGATGAGATGGAATCTCAATGTTATTTTGATTTGCATTTCTTTTATGGCCAGAAAAATTGAACAGTTCTTCATGTGTCTATTGGCCATTTTTATTTCCTCTTCAGAGAATTCTGTCTTTAGGTCTTTAGTCCACGTATTAATCAGGCGGTTGTTTCTTTGTGGCTTTGTTGTTGGGGGATTTGATTTTTTGAGTTCTAATTATATTTTGATATGAGGCCCTTGTCTGTTTTATGGCTAGTGAAGATCTTCTCCCAATTTATGGGCTTTCTATTGATCTTGCTAGCTATGTCCTTTGTCGTGCAGAAGCTTTGCAGTACAAGATTTGCAGTTTAATGCAATCCCGTTTGGGCAATCTTTTTTTTGATTTGTTGTGTTTCTGAGTCTTTATTAAGAAAATTTTGGCCTGTTCCAAGAAGACCTAGGGTTTCTCCTATTCCTTTCTGTAATATTTTCAGGGTGTCTGCTTTGACTCTGAGGTCTTTGAGCCATTTGGAGTTGATTCTGGTGCAGTGTGTTATATAAGGATCTAGCTTTAGTTTTCTACAGGTGTTTAACCAAGTTTGCCAGCACCATGTAATGAAGAGGCTGTCTTTCTTCCATTCTATTTTTTAGCTCCCTTATCGATTAGGTGGCTGTAGGTCTGTGGATTAATTTCTGAATCTTCAGTTCTATTGCATTGGTCCTGAGGTCTGTTCATGTGCCAGTACCAAGCTGTTTTGATTACTATGGCTTTGTAGTAGAATTTGAAATTTGTTATTGGTATTCCTTCCTGTTCTTTCTGCTAAGGATTGTTTTTGCTATTTGGCATCTTTTATTGTTCCATATAAATTTTTGGGTTGCTTCTTCTATTTCCTTGAAGAATGAGGTTGGAATAATGATAGGTATCACATTGAATTTGTAGATAGCCTTGGGAAGTATTGCCATTTTCACAATGATGATCCTTCCAATCCAGGAGCATGGGAGGTTTTTCCACTTCCTAAGTTCTACTGTAATTTCTTTTTTCGAGATTTTAAAGTTTTTGTCATAACGGTCCTTCACTTATTTAGTTAAGTTAACTCCTAGGTATTTTAATATTTGTGGGGCTATTACAAAGAGTTACTTTCCTGATTTCAGCCTTGCTTTTCTAGTTATTAACATACAGAAAAGCCATTGATTTTTGAAGGTTAATTTTATACCCTGCTACTTTGTCAAAATTTTGTATCTGCTCGAGTAACTTGAGAGTGGAGTCAATGGGGTTCTTTCAATGTACATTTATGTCATCTGCAAAGAGGGAGCGTTTTATTTCATTTTCCCTATTTGGATCCCTTTATTTGAAATTTTGAGGTTAAGTGTGAAGATAAATTGCAAGAGTAGTGCAAAGCTTTCTCATAGCATTTACCCAGATTCATCAGTTGTTTGTGTTTGTTCCATCAGCATTACAATTTGTCCTCTGGGAAGGTGGCTCAGTTGTAGAGTGCTTGCTTTGCATGCATGAGGCCCTGGTTTCAATTCCTCAGCATCACATAAGCAGAAAAAGTTGGAAATTGTGCTATGGCTCAAGTAGTAGAGTGTTAGCCTTGAGCTGAAGAGCTCAGGGACAGTGCCCAGGACCAGAGTTCAGGTCACACAACTGACAAAAAAAGAAAGAAAGAAAGAAAAAGAAAGAAGGAAGACTACATATGCTGAGGTGAGCTCATGGATCAAAAGAGAGTGCAACCATGCATGAGACCTGAGTTCAAACCTGAGTAAATTTGTTCTTAACTGTATTCAAAATATTCAAGTACCATTTAATGTACATGTGTATGCATTGTTTGACACTGAGTGGTAGCTATCCTTCCTCTTTTTTTCTGAAAATTTCAGTCTGTAATATGTAAGGACAGATAGAGTCACAGATAATGTTACAATAAAGCCATAGGTGTCAGGAAACTTAATACTAATACAAAAATAGGTTTTCATCATGGTGTACAAATTTCATTAGTTGCAAAAATGAATTTTACAGGTGCTTTTACTCCTAATCCAGAGGCATTCTGTGAGCATGGCTGCTTCATTGCATCTTGATATTCTGTAATCTGGATCAGTTCCTTGATCCAGAATTGGGTTTTATGTCTTCACATTTTTTCAAGAGTACATATCATTTCCTTGGTGAAATATCTCCCAATTCTGGTTTATTTGGTGTTTCTCTCTAATTAATTCAGATTACATATTTTTCTTTAGCAGAAATATTTCATAGTTACATTTTTTTCTTCTCAAGTCATTGTATCAGGAGATGTCAGTCCTGACACTGCTAATATTTAGTTATTTAACATGGAATGTGACACGTTTCGACAATAGTTTATTTCCTCTCCATTACATAAATAATATGGGAAGCTATATCTTGAGACTGTATAGGTATTCTATTTTTCCAAACTTTACCCACTAGTTTTAACAATCATTAATGATTCTTGCCTAAGTCATTCATTACTAGGTTGGTTTCCAGATATAAATTTTCTAAACCCAGTTCTTTTAAAATATTATTAAAGATCATAGTACTGTAAGTAAAAGATTTGCTTCCTCTGTTTGTGCATTTATCTTTGTTCTGTTTTATATCAAGAACAATTTATTACTTTAAATATTACTAATTCTTTTCATTTGTAAATAGAAGAGAATTAGTACTATTTCAGTTGAGAAAGTTATTTAGAAATAAATATGTAATTGCTGAGTCTATCGACCAGTGCTGAACTATCACTGTTTAAGTCATTTCAGTTGACAAAGCTAGGGAAGAGGTCTGGGAAATAGATGCTGGAAGACAGAAAGCTGTAAAACTAAGCACTGGTGCATCACATTTGTAATCATAGTAACTACTCAGGAGGCCGAGACATAGGAGTTAGCCTAAGAAGAGAAATCACTGATGTTCTTATTTCCAAGTAACCAGAAACTTGCTGGAAGTGAAGGTATGGCTCATGTAGTATAGTGCCAGGTTGAGCCAAAAACACAAGCAAGAGTGCAATGCCCCAGAATTGCATAGGTAGTACAAATACAGTGCTCTCTATATATACACAGATACTGATAGTTTCAGTTCCAACCAAAGATGTGTAAAGTTGATAAATCTTCCCTTTCCCCTAATTGTATGTTTCCTTTTTAAATAAAATAATACATGTGTATTTTCTATTGTGACCATTTAATTCATATAAACTGTCACACAGGATAAATTGTCATCTCTAATTTTTTCCATACTTTGTATTTTAAAGAGACACAAGTTTTGTTTTGTTTTGTTTTTTTAGAAAGTAAACTTGGCTGACATCTCCAGGTGCAAGTTGTGAGAGTGGATTTGGTTTATAGGACTTCTATTGGACCTTAACATTTGCAGGAAACAGAGGACATAGCTCTCTGTTAGGAACATACCTTGCTCGATGAGGAAGAAGAAAAGCGATCCAAACACAAGTGAATTTGTGATCTAACAGATAGGACCATTAGTGGGCCAAACGCCCAGTCCTTTATATTAATACTTTTTTGTTGTTGTTGTTGGTTGTGGGGGCTGAACTCTGGGCCTAGGCACTGTCCCTCAGCTCTTCAGCTCAAGGCTAGGCCCTACCACTTGAGCCACAGTGCCATTTCCAGCTATTTTCTGCTTATGTGGTGCTGAGGAATCCAACCCAGGGCTTCATGCATGCAAGGCAAGAACTCTACCACTGAGCCACCTTCCCAGCCCATTATTAATACTTTTATATGTCACTGGAATGGAATTTGAACTCAGCTCTTCTCACTGGCTAGGTCATCATTCTCCTGAAGGAGTTAAACTTCTATAACCTCTTTTGTTTGTTGTTGTTAGTTATATTTTGGTCTTGGAGTCTAGTGGTTTTTATGCCTAGACTGATATTGAACCATGATCTTCCAGATTGAAAGCTTCTCAGTGGCTAAGGTTACATACATGAGTCAATATTCCTCTCATAATAAGGTCAAGTCTTCTTTTATTTTTTTTAATTTGGGGCTTGAGCTCACAGCCTGGGCACTCTCACTGAGCTTTTTCATTCAAGGCTAGCAGTCACTGAGCTACAGAACCACTTCAGGTTTTCTAGGGGTTAATTGGAGATGACCATTTCATGGAATTTCCTTCTCAGGCTTGCTTTGAATTGTCATCCTCAGATCTCAGCTTCTTGAAAAACTTGAATTACAGGCATGAGCCACATGCCACCATCATGGCCAAGTCTTGTTGTCCCTTTTGCAACTAGGCATTGAAGATAAGCATCTCCAAGCATGACATCATATTGAGTGATGTAATTTTCTGTACTTAAAAGCAACACTGAAAATTTTAAAATCCGGAGGATCTCTGCCACTAAACATCACAGAAACCATGGCAAGCTCCCTAGTCAGATGAAACATCACCTGATAGCATCTGAAGAGGACACTACTACGTTGACCACAGAAACATTAACTATATCTCTGCTTATGTGTTAGAAAGGCGAGACAGACTGGTATTGGGCAGTATGATAGCCAAAAGCAATGTGTTGCCCTGAATTTAAATTAATTAAAACCAAGTAAAATTTAAAATCCAATCTTCTAGCTAAATTCCAAAAGCTTAGATACCAATGTCACTTCTACTGAGGATTCTTTTCAGGAAGAGACATTTTATTGGTGTGTAAATCAAGTGGAAGTAGACCTCTAAAATTGTGACTTTATGTAGAATGTGATGGTTATCTATGTTTTATATTTCTGTAAGGCCATTTTTGTACACAATCTTCATAACCAAGGACTGTTGTGTGTGTGTGTGTGTGTGTGTGTGTGTGTGTGTTTACCCTTGTATTATGTGAAAACTGAATATACAAAGCAGATTCTAAGAGCCACATGGTTTAGTGTTGAACCAACACATAGTTGAGTGTTCCTAAAGTAAACATTTTCCAATTCCAGAATTCTCTGAAGAGGTATTAAATTTTAAGTATGTGAAAATAAATCTTGTAATGCTACTTTAAAATGCTATTGCATTTGCTTCAAACTGCTGGCATTGTAAATTTTAGTCCTATACAATTTTATTTGAGAGATGTATCCTAGATGAGAGAATAAAAATGAGGTCTACTTTTGTTTTGTCTCTCAACAGCCATTCAGTCCTAAATTTCTCAGAAACAGTTGAAAAATTAAAACTTTGGAATACTAAATTTTGAAGGAAAATCATCTAAGCCTTAGGCTTCAGATATATGATCATATATTAATTTTGCAATAAATTATTAGGTCTTTTGCATGTGAAATTAACTCTGTCTACAGGCAACTGTAACACATGAACTGCCCTTTTCCAGACACCCAAGGAAGAAGAACTAAGGTCATCTTCACATTCACAAACATAGCAGTTTATACACATGTCCACACGCTGTGTGATGATTGCACACCTATTCCCTTCTGTTAGATATATGAGAGCTGGAACCTTTTCTTCTTTCTCCCTCCCATACTCTGCAATTCCCTGGAACCTGTGACTTGATAATATTATCAAGTGTATATTCATTAAAAATTCTAAGAAAGATGAAAGCCAAAGTGGGTTATACAAATTTATTTGTAATGGAAATTTTAGACTTTTTATGGCTGTGGTTAGTTTTGTATGCAATGAATTTTGTATATATTCTGAAAGATCTCTCAAATATATTTGACCATGGAATTAATTTTTTAGATAAATCATTGAATGGATTATTATTCTTTAATTAATTATACCCTGGGTTTGCTGCCCTGTTCCAGCCACAAATTCTGCAGTTTTATGTCTGTACAAAAAATGTACATTCTGCACCTAAGATTGTACATTTTGTAGTATGTTATGTAAGATGTTATGTTAAAAGCAGTGTGGAAAGTAGGAATGGTGGCATGGTGATAGCAAAACTGACATCTCCTGGAGACACTCTTTATGAGACAGGAGGAAGCAAAGGAGTCCAAAACAAACCAAAATCAACAAGCAAACGAAACGCAGATCCAAGTGATTATTAAAAATTAAAGTTGCAATTTAGATTTGTAATTGAATTTGGGGAATAATGTAAAGTCTGGAAAATCTGTGTATTTGAACTAATCTTTTACTCAGCATGCTCTGTTCCAGTCCATTGGTAACCACGTTAAAAAAATCTGCTTTTTAATTTTAAATACAAATCTTAACAAAACTCTTATGCACCTTCTCTACCCATTCCCTGGGGTGATTTTTCAATTCCAGTCATAAAATAGAATATATAATTTTATCCTGGGGAAAAAGTGACAGTTTTTTTAAATATAATACAGATATGTACAGTTTCAACTATTCAGCCTAACAGATAACATAGGCAATTATTATTAGAATGTGTATTAGAAGGTGTATTATTAGAATACACTTTACTGAAATTTTTTCACTTGTTCTACAAACGCACTTAAGTTGTAACCATGGCATCTTTGAAAAGCTCATTCATTTCAATATTGTAAGAGAGGTTTGGAATTCTTCATAAATGTCAACCTGTATATTAGTATGGAGAAACCTTTTCCACAGTTATGTCCCAGGAACCGGAAAAGGCTTTGCCACATAAAATCAACTGAACCAAACCAAGCAACCAGTATTAAAAGTCAAATAACATAATATTATATGGACCAACCAGAACAGTTTATAAGGTAAAAGTTTTCTAAGAGTAATCACAATGAATAACAAGCATTTTGCAGGTGGTATGTTGATCATAGTTAGATTGAGTCTAACATTTACTAAATATGTGACTGTGTAATCTAGGTGATATTCAGCAGAGGTGATCTTGGAAGAAATTCATTTCCCTAAAATTCTCATGCTGAAATACTGACCCCTGGTACCGCAGAATGCATTTATATTTGGCAATAGAGATAATTAAATTGCAATGAGCCCTAGTCTAATACAATTGTTGCTCTTATAAGAATAGATGAAGACACACACAGAGAAAAGACCATGTAAGTCACAGGGAAACTATGGGCACCTGAAAGCCAAAGAGAGAGGGCTTAGAAGAAACCAACCTTACCAGTACTAAATTTATTTTTTATTGTGTTAGAATGGAATTTTCTTTTTGTGCTTACAGATGTATTTTAATTGTTTTATATTATTACCTGTAGTAGTTGACATTCAACAAAGCAGTTTATGACTATAGTATACCTTGATCAATGTCACCCCTTTCAATAGTCTCACCCAGCCCTCTCCCACTCTTTTGACCCTTTTTTTCTTGACTCCACCCCATTCCTTTTGAGTATCTGAATCCTGGTGCTTTATTTTGCTGAACTTTACTTTTGCCTTTCTAAGGAAGTATACTAGTTGAGATTTCCCTTTTACTTTGATCTTGGACTTATAACTTTTTGCAGCTGTGAGGATACAACTTTTTGCTGTTCATGCCATCTCCTCTGTGATCATTTCTGTCATCTCCCTAGAAAACTCATATAAGAAGAAACCTTAATAGCAGCTTCTTTGACTTTATTATTATAAAAAGTGAAAGGAAAGAGGGAAGATGTTTAGCATGCCTCTAAGATAATATAATTTTAAAAATATGCTAGGTTCACCATTGGGGTAGCTTGTGGGTATCTGTTCCTTATTAGGACGTTAACTGTTCATTGTTAACTGTCCTGCTCTGGCTTATGATTTGATACTCCCCAAGCAAATCAGTATTACCGAGAAGAAACTAGCACCTACAACACGGCCAGGTCTGATGAGACAAGTATTCAGAACTTGCACTCCTACTCTAATCTTGGATGCCCTGGCACACAGTTTAGTTCTTATGGCAACAGTGTGGTTGTGTGAGGGAAGACTAACCTGTCATTCCCCAAGAAGTAATGAATTAGGGTGACTGAAGCTAGGAACTGAAAAGAGCTATACTTTTTAGACTCTCTATGGAGAGTCTTAAAAACATAAGTCAAAGTCCAACAAAATAAGCACCAGGAAATGGGCACTTGTAAGAGGTTAGTGTGGGGCTAAGGAAAGAGAGGAAAAAGAATGAAGGGGGAAGAGGGGAAAATACATGAATTTATTTTATTTACCACAGGATTGAGAAATATAAGGGAGATATAAAGATTGAAGTGGGGTGAAGATGTTGAAGGGCTGACACAGATCGAGATGCATTGTACACATAAACTACTTGGTTAAAAGGCAAAAAAAGTCAATACATAACCTAAAATTAAGATGAGTAAGGGGAGGGGTAGGTTGGGAGGGAGGATGGGTAAGAATGTAGAAAGGGGTGACATTCATCAAGATGCACTGCATTCCTATACTGCTTTGGTAAATGGCAACTCCTTTGTACAACTACTTAAAGATTATTTTTAAAAATTGAAGAGAAAAAAAGAAAGAAATGGGCCAGATAGATCTCAATGATAAGAAGATTTTGATATATTCAAGTGTAATGGTAGTTGATAACACATTTTATGTTTATTACATTTCATTTGTGTATGATTCCAAACTTTACTTACAGCCCCCTGAAAACACCAGCTCTATATTAAAATCTACTTGGTGACTTCAGAAGAGAACAATATTTATAGGAAGTAGGAAAGTGGAGTTATTGGTGTTCTAGCTACATCAGGGTGTTTTTACAATTGGAATATTACAATAAGTATAAAAAGGTCCTAGTTTTATAGAATGAGAGGCAATTTAAGAGGGCAAAAAAATAAGAATACAAAACATCACCAACAGCAAAATAAGCCAACCAGGACTGAATAACTGTGCTGGTATGGAGAGCTGGTATAGAGACCTCCTAGAATGAGACAAAGATGTAGGACTACCTTGTGCTCCCCATAAATGATGAGAACCCCTTAAATGATGCTAACCGGTCCTCTTTTATGTCTGGGATCCTCTAACATCAGATGAAGTAAAGAAGGAGGTGATCATAACTATTGAGCTATTATGATCCTCTGCCAGGACTATCCTAGACATATACTAATTATTACAAATGAAAGAAGCCCTGGAACTTAAGCTTCCTTGGGTCAGGTTTACTTTACAATATGATTTGTATATATGATGGTATAAAATGATGCTAAGAAAAATGAACTCCACGATGTCTCTGTGTGTGTGTGTGTGTGTGTTTATTTAATGTACTGTATGAAATTCTTCTTTTCTTTTGTTTTGTTTTCCCCTATGTTTTATCCCTGTTGTCAGTGATTTTTTTTCTTGGCACCCTGTGTCTTGCATATACATATATATGATTTGAGGAAGGGAAGGCAAATCACAAAATGGTGAAACAAAGGGTGAAACCATGCAACAGGGACACTCAAAAAACACTATGTTGGAAATGAACTTTATAACTTGAAAGGGGATAGGAAAGTGGGAGAAAACAAGGGAGGAGTAACACTGTTTTGACAAGAAATGTATGCATCACTGTAACCCCATCTGTACATCACTTTTACAATTAAATTACTTTTTTTTTTTTAAAGAGGGAGGTCAGGATGCGAGTCTTGACGTTTATCTGGAGTTTGTACACAGAATGTTGCCTAGAATGAATTCCAGGCAGGCAGCAGAGTAGCCATCTTTGGCGTGGCACCAAGTTGAAGTGGAATAATGAGCTCAGGGCTGGTGTTTGAAAGAGGCAATGAAGTGCAGCCTCTAGTGCAGCCTCTGGCAGTACAGCAGAACACCGGAGGGGCCAGGAGCAGCCCCGGTTGGCAGGCTGAGGGAAACAGACAGTTCTAAGTCATCATTCAGCAGACTGGAGGAGAATAAAGTGAAAGCTCAGAGTCAATGTTGCGAATAATGACAGTCACATCCCACACCGATGACAATCACTAATCAAAAGATAGAACTTTTGGACAAAGAGGAGGTTGGGCTGGATGGTCGTGCGGCAGGTATTGAGTTTCCCTTGGCCGAGAGCCCTTGGAAAAGGTCCAAAGATCTGGAATATTTATGCCCTTTTGTTTATTTTCCCCCCAGTTTCCTAATTCTTCAGTTGTCTATGAGCAATGATTCACAGTTTTAGAATTCTGCCAATGCTAGGAATCTGGGAGATAATTAATCCTCTCATTACTGTTCATATTAAAGATAAAGAAGTAAAATGCTTGACTCTTCAGATGCATGATTAAATACTGTGTCTACAAACTGATGTCTTGCATTTCAACTTTAGTCCTTACAACTTCTACCTAGATACTTGAACAAATCAGTCTTGAGTAAAAGAGTGAATATTATGTTTGAGAAAAAGCAGAAAATGGAACATCATTACTTGATGTGCTGAATGGGTTGAGTAGTATATTTCTTCCCAGAGAACTACAGAAAAATAAAACTTATTTTAAATTTAATTTGTCTATTTTTTGTTTCTTGTTCATGTTTATTTTATTGGAAAGTGATGTACAGAGGGGTGATATACAGTTACATAAGTAAGGTAGTGAGTGGTTCAAGCCTGTAATCCCAGCTATTGAAGAGGCTGACATCTGAGAATTGCAGTTCAAAGCTAAACCAGGCAAGAAAGTCTTGAGGCTCTTATCCCCAATTAACACCAAAAAACCAAAAATTAAGGCGTGGCTAAAGTGGTAGAGCTTCAGCCTTGAGCAAAAAAGAAAGGATAGTACTCAGCTTCTGAGTTAAAGTCTTAACACCAGCACTCAAAGCAATAAGTAAATATGTAAATAAATTATATACCCTTTTGAAGCTCAGAAATAAATAATAAATAAAAGAAAGAAATGCTGAATATTTTTCTCATGGCAAGGGTAAATGGGTAAAGTATCGGGAATGTCATAAATATGAAAATAACTCATTTAATTAAGATTACTGTAACACACATGTAAATGTGAAGTAGATACATGTGAAATATGACTCTTTTCTGGGCCACATTATACAGGGTGACAAACCTAAGTAAGATTTATTTTTTAAGCTGTGCAATAAAATCCCGTGCCTTAATGAATCTTCCCCATTGCTAGAACGACTACCCATTCCTACTATCTCACCCTCCCTGTTGAGGAGACCTAGAGCAGATGGACAATTTTCTGTTTCCCAAGTACTGTGTTAAACAGGTCTGGAAAATATACCTTAAGGTTAGGGCATAGTACAGCCACTCTTTAAATGGTCATTAAAGACAACATACTCTTCACAATACTGGTTAGCACTCTTTTGGTTTTACTAAAGAAGCAATCATACCTTTTTCTTTTTTTCATGATATATTTACTCTTGGCAGGGGTACTTTTCTTCAAAATTAGTAAACTCTACCCAAGGGATTCTAAGTGAAACACAAGAAAGTAAAAGGAAGACTCCTCTTCCTCAAGATGTAAGAAGTCTAAAGAACTAAGGCACAGGTGGGAGATAGTCACAGTGCATCTAAAATAGAACAGCAGATAGTACAAGAATAAATTCCTTCCCTACTTTAAAAAGTCAATCACAGGAGATACAAATTTGGCTAATTAGTTTCAGAACAGATACAATGCACATACAATGCAATTCACCATTTTCAACTGTGTGGACCTCACTGATTTTTAAGGTAACCTCAATTTATATGTCAATTGCCTGATCCAATCAATTTTCATCACAATTGAAAAGAGTCCTGGAGGCCCTTACAGTCACTTCCATTTTAACTTCCCTTTAGCTTCTGAGAACAGAACTGCTGCACATTTGTCTCTATAAATTTCCCTTTCTGTACATGTTAAATCAATAGAACCATGTGCTTTGTAAAATCTGGCAATAGACTGTTTTCATTTGGAGTCGTCTTTTCAAGGCTCATATATTTTGTAGTATATATCTATATCATCTTGTTTCCTTTTATGGCTGAGTAGGATTTCATTATTCTTTATCCATTCACAAACTGATAGGAATTTGGGCTTTTCTAACTTTTTAGCTCTTATGAATCATGCTACACATACTCATATACAAGTTTTGTGTGAGCATATTTTTATACTCTCAATTTTTCCCTATACATCTAGGAATAGAAATGTTGGATTGTATGGTAAATCCAGATTTAGCATTTGGCAGAACAACCAAGCCATTTTCTACAGGAGCTACAGAGAGTGTAACTCCTACCAATAATATATTAGAAGTGCAATTTTTCTATATCCTTTAATTTGGAATTTTGTGTCTTTTAAATTGAAATCCTGTTAATGAGAAAAGTTACTGTGGTTTTGATTTGCTTCCTCTTCATTACTTATGATGTTGAAAAACTCCCAATGTGTTCATTGGCTATTTAAGTATCTTTCTTGAAGAAATACCTATTATTAGATCTGTTTTTCATTGGAGTAGAGGTATTTATTTAATTTTCATTGCCTTTTTAGTCTCCAGTTCTGACTTGTTTATTGCTATTTGCTTTTTTATTGTCAAGGTTATGTACAGTGGGGTTAGAGTTACATAAATAAGGTAATAAGTACTTTTCTTGTCAAACTTGTTACACTTTCCTTCATTTTTCTCCTACTTTCCCTTACCCAAACCCCAAGTTGTACAGATCACTTCCAACATATTGTCTTGTGTACATCATGCTGCATTGGTTCAACCCCAGTCCTTTGTCTCACCATTCTGTTGCCCTCCTTACCTTCCCTAATTCAAATAAATGCATATACCACGATATAAAAATCAAATACTGTGACAGCAAATGATATACCATAGAGGGGAAGCACATTCAAAAGAAACAAAAAAATCACATAGTACATTGAAAACAACAAAAACAAAGAAAAACCTCTTGTGTCCCTGTCTTGGAATTGATTTCACTTAGCATTGTCTTATATGGTCATATGCGCACAACCTTTGAGCTATTCGGCTCATCAGCTCAGATTTGCTTTATAAATATTTTTCTTATCTGCAAGTTGTCTCTCTCCACTGCATTTGTAATATTGTTTATGCACAAAATTTTCTAATTTTGAGGAGATTTTTATATGGAAAAATATGTATTTTCACTTTTATTCACAGCTATGTAGAATATTATATATTATAATGTTAACATGACACATTATAAAATATTATAAATATATACTTTCCTAGCTATAAATTCTGTTCAGATTGATCTTTGTCTGTTGTTTTGTTGATTTCTGAAAATTTGTAGAGACTTTAAATTGGAAAATGTGAGTCCTCCAACTGTATTCTTGTTTTCACAGTTCTGAGTCCCTTTTTTTGTTCTTGAACCCTCAATTAAGTTTTGAAAGTTGAAGTGGAAAATGGCCAGTCAGACAAGACATCAAATTTTTTTTCCATGAAAAGATTAAATGCTTCTAGAAAGAGGCAGCAGAGCTGTCTGTATGTGGTAAATAACATTCTAAAAGTGAGATGGTTTACATGCATGAAGATACTTGTACAATAATAAGAACTAAGACCAGAGGAAACCAGAGACTTATGATTATTGTGGGTGGAATAAATGAGAGGTAATAGTCACAGTAGAAATAGAACAGTAAGCAAAATCAGACCACTATCACCTCACCCACTAGGCAGAGGACACCATTAATGATGGCAATACTTACATGTTGCAGCACAAAGGTGAATAATCCATCTTCATAATTTTTAACATTGAGCTTGTGTTGATTTCTATCTCCCTATCATTTCTATCTATCTATCTATCTATCTATCTATCTATCTATCTATCTATCTATCTATCTACCTACCTATCTATCATGTATGTTTATATTTCAGTATAAACCGAATACTCTATCCCTTTATTTTCTCAACATTGAACTTGTGCTAATATATCTACCTATCAGCTCATCTGTATCTATTCATATTACCTATCCTTTTTATCTATCATCTATGTATCTATAAATCTATGTATATATCTATCTATCTACATATCATCTCTTATCTACCTGTTTATCTGTCTTATTAGCCTAGCTTCTCAAATAGTATAGAGGATAACTTACATAAAGTTCAGGAGGTACACGTAATATTTTACAGTTAATTATCCAAGACAAACTCTATTAAATTTCAGTAGTGGCTTTAGCTTTCTTAAGTTAACTTTATAGTCAAAAACTAAGAAATTATCAACAAATAAAAAAAAGCTATCATTCTCATTTTTCTTCAGTCTTCGAACTTCCATTTATGTTCCTTGTGTTTTTCTCTTCTCTGCATAGGCACTTTATCAGACTTCATACCTGATATTGTCTTTCTATATGTCTTTCCATCTTGCTCAAAATTATGCTGTAAACTTTATGCTCATGCAAATGTCCAATATAATATATAACCAGTCTCGTGTCTTTTTAGTGTAGTGAAATTTGACACAATATTAATAACAATAATATTATAAATTTAACAACATTTCCTTTGTCCTATGGTAAATTCTGTTCATTGAGACTATGTTCTGTGTTAGTAAAAAATACTAGTAACATTATTCTTTGTTTTGGGTTTTTAATCTGAAACAGCTTTCAGGTTGGTAAAGGCACTTTGGTGCATAGAATTTCTCATTTCCACATAAAATGATAATGAATGAATTAGGACTTTTTTTCTCTACTTATAATTCACTTCCTCCCTATTGAATTGCACATAGTTGTTTAAATGTTTGCTATAAATATTAGCCTACTTGGTTGACTGGTAACTAAAATAAAGAATTTACACAAACATAAAATATTTTTTATGGACATGGATTGGTACTAGCCCAGTGCTAGTGGCTTACATCTGTAATACTAGCTACTCAGGAGGCTGAGATCCGAGGATCTTGGTTCAAAGCCAGGTTGAGCAGGAAAGCCTGTGAGTCTCTTATCTCCAATTAACCACCAGAAAATAGAAAATGGTGCTGTGGCTCAAGTGGTAGAGTGCTAGCCTTGAACTGAAGAGTACATGGATAGTGTCTAAGCCCAGAGTTCAAGCCCCACGACCGACAAAAAAAGAAAAAAAATAAAACTATTCTGTTTGTGCAGGGAAGTGTTAAAATTACATTTCTGTTAACATGTATTCAATGTAGCTGATGATAATAGAAGGGCAAGGAAGTGATCTAGTGAACAAAAGTGACTTGTGTTTTCATCTGAAAAGAAGAGCATTGAACCAGTTTACTTTTATATTGCTTTAAATATGCCTTCTGTGCCTGCAGGAAGTTCCATTTCTACATCAAAACCCTTTTCTGCAAAACACTGCTTTAGTATTGACAGGCTGAATGGTACTTTTCCTGCCACGACCTCTTGTGATCGTGAAGTGCTTATTTAAAAAATCCAGAAGATTTCTGGTAGTGCCAAAGTAAGAAGTCAGTGTCTGTGTTGGCAGCCATGTAGGCAGATACCAACATAATTGACCATTTTCCTACCAGATGCATACAAATTACTATTTCTCTTTAATATCATCTTTCCTAGTTTACTTAATTGGGTTTACTTTTGCAATTTGCTTACATCAAACTTTGTACTTGCTTAAAGTCAGTAGTGCTAATGGCAGGAAGCCATGATTCATTTCCTGTTGTTAACTCCTCTTACATAACCAATACTGCTCATAAGGCATGCCTACTCAACCTGCTAGGTCTTAGATGTGGTTTAACAACGTGTATGTGAATTTTAATTGGCAATTTAATGGTGTTAGAGTGGAGTCTTAATAAGTGATTAGGGAATTGTAAGGATTCATGTTTTTCTCTTGGGACCTCATTAGTTGTTGGGAGAGCAAATTCTTACTTAACCAGTTGTGTCTATTGTTTTTGCTATTTTGAACATGCTTGCTTGACTTTCCATAATCAGTAGCCTGCTCTTGGTCTACCCAGATCCTAGTCCATGAACCAAAATACACTTCTTATTTTGTCAATTACCCAATCTCAAGTAATCTGTTATAACCACAGAAAATAAAGCATGATATTGTGAAAGCAACCCTATTGATGGAGATATGAGAAACCTGTATTTTACCAAGAGCTCTTCCTTTCCTATTTCCTTTCTCTTTAATGGAAAATCTTTTTGGACACAGTTCAAGAATTTGATAATGTCTATTGTTTGCATTTTGTATTATTAGTTGGCAACTGTGGAATGTTGAAACATTAGTTTATAAAACAATCCTTCCTGCCTAATCCCGAAATGTTTATACAGTAGGCATAGATGGTATATTATAGGCTGTGGTAGTAAAATAACCTAGTTTATAAAACCATCAGAATCACAACTCCCATTTGTTATTTAATATTCAAACAGTTCTGAAAAACAATTGTTTATTAAACATGTATTACGTACTAAAATTTTAATATAAATGTTCATCCAAACCAAGCTGGTCAGTACCTGCCTTATGTTCAAAACTTCCAAGTACCAAAAAATAAATTCCAATTACCATCAAAGAAATAAAAAGTAAAATAACAAAAGAAATGAGCATATATTCTGGTTACAGAAAAGGAGAGCAGAAGTCAAGGTAAGTTCTGAAATGATCTCACCCAGTTATAAAGACTAGAATAGAAAAATTACCTGAGTCCACTGGAGCCCACAAAGTGAGTAGTCTGAGTTGTATTTAGACAAGGAGAAATCTTGGATAGCACTGGAATAGAAGTCATTGAGATATAGGCTGTGCAGGATTGACTTGGTGGACCTCATAAAGTACACCTGAGAATGGTACCAATAAATGATTTAATGGGCAGCGTGAAGTTGTGTGCAAACATTTATAACAGAACAGAGCAATGATGAAGTCAGTTATTAAGTGTGACTGAGTAGCTGCATTGACATAAAAATTTTAATTTAACATTTCTTGCAGATTTAAATATAGAATAAGTATCATTTACATGCAAAGAATGTAGCTGCATTGTAATTTGGGGAATATACACATAAGATACATTAACTATAAAATACTATATAGAGAGAGAGAAAGAGAGAAAGATACTGTATGTATTGTGGGTATGTGTGTGTGTACTAGTTTTAAGGCTTGAACTTAGGGCCTAGATACTGTCTCTGAGCTTTGTGCTTAAGGCTAGTGCTCTACCACTTGAGCCACAGTTCCACTTCTGGCTTTAATGGTTAATTGGAGATATGAATCTCACAGACTTGTCTCCCTGAGCTGTGTTTGAACTGTAATTTTCAGATATTAGCCCCTGAGTAACTAGGTTTACAGGTGTTAGCCATTGGTGTGCAACTCAAATTTCATTTTTATAGAACATTCAATATGAAGAAAAAATTCTGAAACTCTGCCACAATGAGGACATCTCTAAGGTTGTCTTATTTATTTTATTTTAATTTTTATTATCTTTAAGTAGTTATACAAAGGACTTTCAGTTCAAGGTATCAATTTATTAATTCAGTGCTTCTTGATAATGTAATCCTTCTTTCCTGTTGTTTTAATGGTCTTGCATTTATGCTTCTCTATACATACACAGAAAATCCATCTTGACAAATGTATGGATTATTTATGAATCATACAATTGTTACAATGTTTTTTCTACCATCTTCTCTAATGTCAGCACCTCAAACTCAGCCTCTTTCTACCATGTAGAGGAGATAGTTCTAATTTTATTTAAAATATTTTGTCAATAAAAATTGAGGAGACTTTTTAGTTCCTGTCCTGGGACTTGAACTCAGGGCCTGGGCATTGCCCCTGAGTTGTTTTTGTTTTTGTTTTCTTTGCTCAAGGATTGTACTCTATGACTTGAGCCACACAGCTCCACTTCCAGCTTTTTAGTTGTTAACTAGTGATGAGATTCTCCTGGCCTTTTCTACCCTAGCTCCCTGGACTGGATTCAAACTGTAATTCTCAGATCTCAGCTTCCTTACTAGCTAGGATTACAAGCATGAGCCATAGGCACCCAATTGAGGATTTCTTTCTATTGTCTTATTAGCCCCCAGAGTGGAGTTAACATTATATATTACATCTGAGTAAAAAAACCCAAAAACTGTGAAAATGGTTCAATGACTGTGAAAGTGAACAATGGAAAGAAAACTGCCATCTTTTTTTATTCTCTCTGAGTTATGGTTCAGGTCATATGAGGTTGGTGCTCTCAAAACCCCCCTCCAACCTTCTCATATCTTAGCTGATAAAGTCTGAGGGTGAGCAGATCAAATGCCTTGACTTTTAAATGCTTGCTAGAAACAGAAACTACATTTGCCTTCTTTGAACCCATCCATGAAACTAAACACATTCTGTCAGTTGAACAACTGCTCCTCAAAACAAAACAATAACAATAACAGCAATAATAATTTTATTATTCTTGAGCAACTATTAAATGACCAGATCCGTGCTGGGGTTTTGTAGAAACTTAAGATGCTGAAGGCAAATGTTCTGGGCATGGCTCAAGTGGCAGAGTATCTGCTGAGCATACACAAGGCCATGAGTTCAAATGGTAGTATTGCCACAAGGCAAGTGTCATTGTTAGCATTTTGAAGAGAGGGAAAATGAGATTTAGAGAAGGCAGTGTGTTAGCTCCTGACCAGCTGCTCCTGACTGCAAAGGCTGAGCTGCTGTGATTGCACTGGGCTGCCATCCAACGCAGCGACACACGAACCAGAAGGCTAGCGTTGCTGTACTTGCTAAGATACCCTCTGCCTTCATTTTCAGCTTTCAGCTGATGCTGCTGACAACTCTCCCTTTTGTCAAGTGCTGAATCTTGCCAAATAGCTCTTGGATTGTCTCATCTCTTCCCAGTTGGCTAGCCTGGGAGCTACCCGGCTGGTAAAGTCAGTTGATGCTTTGTTTTTATAAACAGAATTGATTCAATGTGAACTGACTATAGACTATTCACTTAAAGGAAGTATTTAAAAAATGTACTAGTTCTACCCCTTAAGGCGGTATATGTTATTCAAGATAGGAAAACGTAAAACTGATTAAATTAACCACTGTTAGTTTTTAACAAATATGTGCTACCCAGGGTTGTGCTTAGTTAGGAAAGGACCCTGACACTCTCATATAGAGTGTCAAGCAACCCTGTCTGACCCCCTCCTGCCAACACATTTCTTTAGAGATGAAATTGGTGTATAGGATACACAGACAAATTTAAACACAAACCTGCATACAGATCACAAAGATGTGAGGCTTAAGTCATCAGCCCTGATTTTAAAATGTTAATTATACATATAAAATGCACTGCCTTGTTCAGAATGTTCCAATTGAAGGAAAGATATGAGTAGAAGATTTTCATAGGCCGCTGAATGCTCTGAATGGTTTCCCCAGGACTACTGTAACAAAGAAAGAAACAACAATGTTGTAAAACAACAGAAGTGTATTCTGGCATTCTCAAGTTCAGATGTTTCTGAGAATCTTACTCCCTCTGAAGGTTCTATGGGAGGATTTTCTTTCTTCTGCCTGGCTTATTTTGGTTGTGAGTATAATCCTTGGGGCATCCTGGTTTGCCTCATGTCTTTTATGTTTGCCCAGATTTCCCAAGGCCTTCCTCCTCCTCTATGTGGCCCTGTATTTGTGTCTTTTTTATAAGAGCACCAGAAACTGGATTTAGGGGTACCCTAATCTGTGTATCTTACATCTTAATAACATCTTCAAAGATGCATTCTATCTGAATAAGGTTAAATTTTCATGCTCTGGGTATAGGGCTTTAAAGCATTTGTTTGGTTGCCATGCCTACTCCAGTAGAGTCTGCTTAGCATGGGAAACCTGCTTTCAGACCTGAGAATGGGGCTTCACAGAGACCTATCTCTGAGAATGGGACTTCACTGAAGTCTATCTCAGAGAATGGGGCTCACAGAGACCTATCTCTGAGAATGGGACTTCACCGAAGTCTACCTCAGAGAATGGGGCTTCAAAGAGGCCTACCTCCTGGAAAGGCTGGCAAACCCCTGGGAAAGATGTGTTTCTGTTCTTGTTTTTCTTTTCTTCACTGTATAAGAGTGCCTATTAATCTTTCACTGTTTCTGCTGTTCATTGTACTTACTTATGCTCAACGTTCCCTTGTTCAAAGCTCTTTTTTTTTTTTTTTTTGCTGGTTGTGGGTCTTGAACTCTGGGCCTGGACGCTGTACCTCAGTGCACTTGAGCCACAGCGCCACTTCCGGCTTTTTTTCTTTCTGCTTATGTGGTGCTGAGGAATCAAACCCAGGGCCTCATGCATGCAAGGCAAGTGCTCTACCACTGAGCCACCTTCCCAGCCCCTCAAAGCTCTTTCTTAAGAGTGTTGACGACTCCAACATCTGATGAGTGTCTTAAAAATATGACTAACTCACCAGAGTTAAGTGCTACCCTGAAAGCCCCTCTTATGGAGGCTAGTAGACAAGTCATAAGTAAATATAAAAGTATTGGGGGTTTCACGACGTCACTTCAGCAGAAGGAATTGTTTGTAAGAGATTTGCAAGAAGCTGTAGGCGCGGCTAGAACAGAAAGAATGTATGGCAATTGCTGAGATAACTACTTAGGAGAAAGAACTTCCTGTTACTCTCTGTCATTTACTAAGAGACTTGCTAGATCTAGGCCTCCGTGGTGCTTACTACTAAAGAAGGAACAGGAAAGATCTTAATGGGACAGTTAGGCCTCTATAGAAAAAAGTAGTGGTTAATTGGTGACAAACATCGTGTTGCTTACTACTAAAGAAGGAACAGGAAAGATCTTAATGGGACAGTTAAGGCCTCTATAGAAAAAAGTAGTGGTTAATTGGTGACAATCATCGAAACCCATTGTATTTCTTAAAAATAGAGGTAAAGCCGGAAACAAGTGCCTATCAGGCAACCAGCTGGTGACCACCCAAGAATGAAGCCCTGCAGCAAGATTGTGTAACCTTTTGCCCTTTCTTCTGGAGACTTTTTGCTAGAAAAGTTTGTTATCCTCTGCATTAAATTGCACTCAGCATCCACTCCTCTTGTGTGTGAGGTGTCTGTTTGCCATCTCCCCACCTATTCCAGTTCCTCCACTAGGTGTCCCCTGTCGTCCCAACAGAGCTGGTCCACCACATTTGGTGGACACAATTTTACTCATTGTTATCTCCCCTTATCTTCATTGATTTTATTTTGTCATTGCAGAATAACTTTATAATGTTTCAAAAAGTACAGATGCAAAGAGAAGGAAATGAAGCACCATTTAATCTCATGCTTAATATTTGTCGATTTTTGTCTACATGCATACAGAAAAATGCATGCATACATAATTTTATCTTGTTTTAGACCATCTTTCTGCTAAATACATGGTCAACAAGCACATATAGAGACAATTCAGTTCCACTGAGGAAATGTATGACTCAGTGATACCACTTTTGGGGATATTTATATGAAAGATTTCCTGGCAGAAAACAAGTAAAGCACCTGTATAGCCTACAATGCATGAATGTGGATCAAGGACACATGATGTGTGTGTGTGTGTGTGTGTGTGTGTGTGTGTGTGTGTGTGTGTGTGTGTGTGTGTGTTTTACTGACACACACAATGGAAATTTATTCTTTTATCAGGAAAGATGTATTCATGTAATTTGTAGGAAAATAGATGGGTTTGGGAAAATCATAATATTGAACAAAGTAATTCAGACCCAGAAAAACAAAGAGCACAAGGTTTCTTTCACATATAGTTCTGAGACCCTAAACATAAACTCCTATATAAACACAAAATGGGACATATGCCTATACATGTGATCATGGCAACTAAAGTATGGTATATGAGGAGTTAATAAACCTTCTGAATAAGTAACAGACAATTAACAAAATGGATATTAGAAAGTTGAAATAATTTGAATGGGAAGATGAGTAGAAGGGAAGCAGGTAAATGGAAAGGAGAACACTGGATAGATATATTTATCATGATTAAAATACAAATTGTTAAGGGGATAAGGGAAAATTATGCTAGGAATAACTTTAAGACACATTGCATCCAAAAATGAATGTTAAATGGTAACTACTTTGTAAACTATTTAAAGACAAAAAAATGAAGAAAAACAAAAGTGGGGTGCAGCCTAACCTGTCGTAGAGACTGAGGGAAACAGTGGAATCCAGATGTGAAATACATGTGGCACTGACTATGGCATGAGGAGAGGCTGAAGTTTGCTGGGCAGAGGAATAGCATGTCTCAAAGCCCTGGAGCAGGAGCTTGTCAGACACAGAATAAATCCTATTGACATTGGAGTGTCTGTGGGAGGATGGAAGTTGAAGCTCTGAGCTCCGAAGTAGGTAGCAGAGGCTTGTAGGCTCTGGTAAGGTTGGGATTACCATCACTTAGGGCTTAGAAAGTCACCAAATGATCTAACTGGTGCAAAATTTTCTTTCGTAAACTATATTTTGTTTTTTGATTTGGTTTTGTGTTTTCCTTTGAGGAAGAAGACCAACTTGCTTATTTTCTTTCTTTTTAAGGGAGTATGTGGGGAAAGGTGAATGTGTATGGAGACCAAAATGCATCATTTCTCTGTTTGGGGGGAAGGACTCTGAATGCAGCATGGCAACCGTGTTCCCTTTCTTTGAAACTAAGCCAGCAGGTTGTGATTCTAAAGCAAAGTGAACGGCTGGGGACAAAATGCCCACTGCTACCTTCACGTCACAGTGGCAGGGATCTGCTGATCATGTGCAGTGGGTCCACTGGACCTGGCAGTCGGAGCTGTTAATTTCCGGGAGTTGAGGACGCAGGCCAGATTCTGTTCTGCATGTGTGAGTACTTGTCACAGTGTCTCACACATCACCGTGGCAAGAATGGAAAGATGATTGACTTTATTATTTTACTCTCAGCCAGACATGACTACCATTAATCCCTGAGTCTTTTCTTATATTCATGACTTCCTTAGGCCCCTCTCATGCTTTTTAGTTACAAATCCAAGACTTGATGGAAAAACACAAGTAAAAATGAATAAGTTTATTATTCAATCAGGAAAGATATCTTAGAACTACCTTCTCTTGTTTTTGAGTAAACTTTCTTCCTTCCATTTCTTTTTCATTTAGTTTTATTTATTTATTTATGAAAATCCTGGGACTTAACTCAGGATGTAGGCACTGTCTATAAGCTTCTTTTGCTCTACCACTTGACTCACTGCTACATTTCTGACTCTTTGGGTAGCTTAGTTAAAATATGAGTCTCATAGACTTTCCTGCCCCAGCTGCCTTTAAACCGTGATTTGCAGGTGTAAGCCATTGGTGCCCAACTCCCTCACTTTGGTACTCTTTCCTTTTTGTTCATTGTGTCTTGAAAAGAGGAGTCATAAAATATGAAGGAATAACATTCACAAAAGTATATTTCTCTCTCAAAAAATTGCTAAGGTAATCTAGACTATTACTCTGGATTTGGATTAGAGGAGATGTATGAGTAGTATGTCTCTGTTTTAGGGGGTAAATGAACAAAGGAGATGTAGCCACACCTTTTCTCCTTTGGTACATCCTGCTTGTTTAGATGGTGTGTGGAGAATGCACTTGAACTTTTAAACTATGGTGAGCAATCACATTCTACAGGGATCAATTGCAGCCCACGTGCCATTCCCCGGGGATGGGGAACACTGACATTTCTCTTACTTTCTTTGTGCATTGCTTGCCTACAAGAGTCTTTTCCTTCTGCTAAAGATTCAGGTGAGAGTTTTTATTAACACCTGGTGGAGTAGGACTTAAAAATTATATCATAAAATTCTCCTAGGAAGGATAGCTTCTCAATTTAAAACATCTGCATGGGAACAACATAAAAAATTAAGAATGTCTCCTTTCCATTTCATTTAAAAAAAATAAATCTAATGGTGTTGTGATGGAAGACTTATTTTCAAAACCTGCATTTCATTGACATTCTAAAATGCTAAAAATAATAAATATACTTTGTATAGTATAAAGTTATATGTCTTGAAAAAAAAGTTAAAAATAATCTCTATGAAAAATTTAATACCTTTTCTCAAGTTGTTTGCTTTCATGAACATATCCAAACTTTTTGGGTTCACTTTTGTATTAAAAATGGAAAAAGATGACCTTAGAATTGATGGCAGTATAGAAATAGTTTTCTTGAAAATAATGAAAAGTAACTCTGAAGGAAAAAATGTATCTGTCTCATAGTTGGAGTGTGAATTAATATGCACTGTAATTGTGCAGTAAACTGCAGTGTTGCTCACTGGATCACTTCCATGAATCTCACTTTTCTGGAAACCTAGCAGATATGTAATAAGAATTGGCTTCAATCTGATAAAAGTCATTTTGTTATACTAATACTATCTATGATACAGTTTATTGTTTAAAAACAGTGGTACATTTTTTAGTCAAATATACTTGTAATTATATATATATATATTGTCCACCAGTGTTTGTTTATAATCATATGTGTAAAGGAAAAACATAAGTACATGTTACATATCATATACTTTTTATAATCAGATATATTATATATTTGTAAGTTTTTGTTTGAATTACATTATAGATAAACATGCTGTCATTAAAACAGGCATTCTCTAGACAAAAATATTTTTCTTCATATATAATTAGCAACATATGTAAAAATAAATGGAAATTAAAATAAATGGAGGTATAAGAAGAGGTATAAGGGGAGGGGGGACCAAGATGGCAACGGGGCAGTAGGGAAACGCCACAGCTCTCTCCAACCAAAAAGAGAGTTCGAGTTCCAACGCTTAATCTCCCCAAGAGACCGACAACAACAAAAAGACGAACACTCAGAGAAAAACCAGAGGTGGAGAATAACAAAAAAAGAAAGAGAGGAAAAGAATTTCAAAACAGAGAAAAGCGAAGACCCCTCCCCCAACCTTTACTGGCCGCGCGGCAGCGCGCCAAGCCGCCGGCCAGCCGGCCCGGCGGGGGCTGTGGGAGCCCCAGAGAAACAGCAGAGACACAGGGGGCCACTTTCAGAACATCAGGTACTGGTTTGCAGAACAGCAGATCGCCAGGAACAGAGAAACCTACCAGCCGGTAGTCTCCACGAGGATCCCACCCCCACCCCTCACTCTCCACCCGAGCAGAGAGGCTCCATCCCGCCAAAGCCGCTCGGCATCAGCAGAGTGACAAAAGGACCTGCGGCAGACCACCCGGCCCACCTGATCGCGATCGCAATGATCCAGCACTCTCCACCCGAGCAGAGAGGTTCCATCCCGCCAAAGCCGCTCGGCGGGACAAAGGGTCCTGTCTGCAGACCACCCGCCCACCCGATCACGATGGCAACAACCCGGCGGGGTCACTTGGGCCCCAGAGGTACCGAGAAGAAGCTGCCTGAGCGTGGACACTCTTGACCCAACAGCTTCGACAGAGGCAGAGACAGAAAAGAATCACACAGAGCCACCACCGCCCAACCCAGCGCGGATTGCAACAACAACTGACGACCTACACCACACAGAAACAACCAGCTCCAGGGTGAGTACCCCACAGGGGAAGTGTATCCCTCAAGGGAGACCAGAGCTGGAGGGAATCCCCAGACCCTGACCTAGACTCCCTACCCCAGCACCCGGACCACAGGACCCACTAAAACTGGGAACTGTTTGAGAGCTCCACCAGCCCATGGAGCACACTCAGCTGGCCAGGCTAGAGCAAGAGCACCCCTGGAAGGGAGCTTAAATGCCCAAGCCAGGAACATTGCCCCTGGGTCAAGACTACCAACAGTAGAAGAAATTTGAACTGTGTCCCCCAGGCTGTATAACCTAGGTGGTATACACATCAGCACAGGCCTAATGAGTGCGCTCCAGGCTGCATAACCTAGGTGGTATACACATCAGCACAGGCCTAACAAGCGCGCTCCAGGCTGGGGCCGGAACCAGGCCCGGGGATCCGGCGCCTGAACAACACAACCAACTCCTCCCAATTGAAGTAAAAAGCTGAGCATACGCCTCAACAGAGGGGAGAAAACCAGGAAACAACACTCCCCCGGGAAGCACGCCTGTGACAACAAAAGACCTGGAGGCCCAGGACAAGAGAAGCCCAAACCCCACCAAAACTCCACCCATATACCCTAGACTGGGAATTGGGCAACACAGGCTACCAGCACCTGATAGTAAGCAGGAGCTCAGACTGTTAAGGCGGCTCAGCAATAGAGTGATAGTCTTGGATGTATGAGGCCCTGCATCTGATTCCTCAGCATCACAAAAGCAAAAAGGGTCAGAAGTGGTGCTGTGGCTCAAACGGTAGGGTGCCAGCCTTGAGCTGAAAAGCTGAGGGACAGCACCCAAACCTAGAGTTCAAGCCCACAACCAGCCCAAAACAAATAAACAAAAACACATCAGGAGCCCATAGCAGACTCCAGCATTTGGGAGAGTGCATCCAGAGCATCTGTTCTTCACAAGAGCACCCGTAGGAGCAAACACAAGCAGTCTAGGCTGCTCAACCCTTCCAAAGGCGGGAACTGCCAGCAATCTACAGCAGAGAGCTGAGAATCCTAAGTAAGTCAGAATAGCAGCTGGAAATAGGCTCCCAACAGAACCCAGATCAGGCACAGACTCTCTCTACCAATACAGAATCAGCAACCAAGCAAAGACAGACACACCAAAACAAAATTGAAGAGCAGTCTCCTGAACCTCCATGTGAAAATCACAGAGAAAAATCACAAGGTTTACTACCACCCAGGACAGCAAGCTCACCTCAAAAGCCAGCAGCCACACAGGGGAGAGCCCCAGGGGGAGCAAAGCAGGAATGGAAGACAAAGGCTACTTCCAAGGGTTGCTGGAGGCAATGACTCAAGAAATAAAGTGAGAAATTGATCAGAAATTGAAAGAGCACAAGGATGAACTATCCAAAGAGATACAGGGTATCAAACAAGAGATGCATGCAAAAATAGAAGCTGCACAAACCTCAGTAAGAAGTGAGATAAACGCCAAATTAGAGGTAATGCATACCTCATTGAGAGGTGAGATCAGTACTCTGAGAACCAACATTGAATCCATAAAGGGATCCATTTCCTCCATGCAAACCACAATAGAAGCCACTGTCAACAGAGTGAATGAAATGGAAGGTCGAGTGTCAGATACAGAAGACAGAATACACCAACTGGACCAAAAAGTGACAGATATGGAAAAATTACTCAAATTAAACCAAAGGGATATTCAAGAGCAAGCAGATAATGCTAAAAAATTTAACCTTCGCATAATTGGAGTGGACGAAGGTGAGGAATTCCAGAGCAAGGGAATGCAACACCTATTTAACAATATAATCAATGAAAATTTTCCCCACCTCAAAAACGACCATCTTAACTACATCACAAAAGCTTATCGAACACCCAACAAGCAAGACCCCAGGAGAAACACTTCTAGACACATTATAGTAAAAATGATAGATCTGAATAAGGAAACAATCCTGCATGCAGCAAAAATGAAGAAGGAGCTATACTACAATGGGAAAAAAATAAGAATTACTGCAGATCTCTCCACACAAACAATGAATGCAAGAAGAACCTGGGAAAGCACCATACGAGCCCTGAGAGCCAATAACTGCCAACCCAGACTGATCTACCCAGCAAAGCTAGCATTCACATTTGATGGAGAACTGAAAACTTTTAATAGCAAAGAAAAACTAAATGAATACATAAACATTAAGCCAGCATTACAAAGAATTCTAAGAGGGGGGACACAACCTGAAGAAAGCAGCCAGGAACTGGGGCCTGCCCCAAACAGGCGTTACTCAAAGTCTAACTGAGCAAGCACAGGAGGAAAGGAAAAAAGAAAAACTTAGGAAAACGGAATGGCAGGGACAACAATGCATCTCTCTATACTTTCTCTTAATATAAATGGGCTGAATTCGCCAATTAAAAGAAAACAAACTGAGGACTGGATAAGAAAACAAGACCCATCCATCTGTTGCCTTCAGGAGACCCACCTCTCAGCCAAACATACAAACAAACTCAGAGTGAAGGGGTGGAAAAGGATCTACCAATCAAACGCCCCCAGTAAGAAAGCAGGTGTAGCTATCCTGATATCTGACAAAATAAACTTTTCATTAAAATCAGTACAGAAAGACAAGGACGGACACTACATATTAATAAAGGGAACAATCCAAGAGGAGGATATAACCATCATCAACTTATATGCCCCAAATATGGGTGCACCCAGATATGTCAAACAAATGCTCTCAAACTTACAGAATAAAATAGATCCCAATACGATAATACTAGGAGACTTTAACACACCACTCTCACCAAAGGACAGGTCTACCAACCAGAGGATTGGCAAAGAAGCTACCGAATTAAGAGAGGCCATACTGCAAGCGGAATTAACTGACATCTACCGAGTATTTCACCCTAAAACAACACAGTACACATTCTTCTCAGCAGCTCACGGAACTTTCTCCAAAATAGACCATATCATAGTTCATGCAAGGAACTTAAGCAAATACAAAGGGATCGACATAATCCCCTGTATCCTATCTGACCACAGTGGAATCAAGCTAGCTCTCAATAACAAAGCATACCGCAGAAATTTCTCCAATACATGGAAATTGAACAGCACACTCCTTAACAATGCCTGGATAACAGAAGAGATCAGAGAAGAAATAAAGCATTTCCTACAACTCAATGAAAATGAAAACACCTCACAAAGAAACTTGTGGGACACAGCAAAAGCAGTCCTGAGGGGCAAATTTATTGCCCTCAGTGCCCACATCAAGAGAATGGAGACAGACCAAGTAAATAATCTCATGTTGCAATTAAAACAGCTAGAAAAACAGGAAAAAATGGGACCCAAAGCTACTAGAAGAAGCCAGATAACCAAATTAAAAGCAGAGATTAACCAATTAGAAAATCAGAAAACCATAACCAAAATAAACCAAACAAAAAGCTGGTTCTTTGAAAAAATAAACAAAATTGATGGCCCATTGGCTAGATTAATTAAAAAAAGAAGAGAGGAAACCCATATTAATAGGATTAGGGATGCCACGGGAAACATCACCACACGTACCCAAGATATCCAAACAATTCTAACAGACTACTTTCAAAAGCTATACTCTCTAAAGGAAGAAAATCGGGCAGAAATGGATGCATTTTTAGAGAAATACAAGTTGCCCAAACTGAGCAAAGAAGAAGTTAACCAATTAAATAAGCCAATATCCTATAATGAGATACAGGAAGCTATCAAAAGTCTTCCAACAAAAAAAAGCCCAGGACCAGATGGATTCACAGCAGAATTCTATAAGACCTTCAAACAAGAACTAATACCCATACTCCTCAAGCTCTTCAGAGAAACAGAGAAGGAAGGAGCTATCCCAAACTCATTCTACGAAGCCAATATCACACTCATCCCCAAACCAGGCAAAGACCCAACCAAAAAGGAGAATTACAGGCCAATCTCCTTGATGAACACAGATGCAAAGATCCTTAACAAGATTCTAGCTAACAGAATCCAGAAACACATAAAAAAAATAATTCACTATGACCAGGTAGGCTTCATCCCAGAGACACAGGGATGATTTAACATACGTAAGTCAATAAATATAATCCAACATATCAACAGAGCCAAGGTCAAGAATCACATGATTATCGCTACAGATGCAGAAAAGGCCTTTGACAAAATTCAACATTCATTCATGCTAAAAGCTCTGGAGAAAATAGGAATAGAAGGAACATTTCTAAAAACAATAAAAGCCATTTATGACAGACCAATAGCCAATATTATACTTAATGGGGAAAAGCTACAACCAATTCTCCTAAAATCAGGAACAAGGCAAGGATGCCCACTGTCTCCACTCCTCTTCAATATAGTCCTAGAACCCTTAGCCAGGGCAATAAGGCAAGAAAAAGACATTAAAGGGATCCACATAGGAAAAGAAGAAGTTAAACTATCCCTTTTTGCAGACGACATGATACTATACCTCCAAGATCCCAAAAACTCCATCCCCAAACTCTTAGAAATCATAAATCACTTTGGCAAAATAGCAGGATACAAAATAAACCCACAAAAATCAGTCGCCTTCCTATACACTGATAATGTACAGGAAGAGAGGGAAATAAAGGGAGCAACCCCATTCACAATAACCTCCCGAAAAATAAAATATTTAGGAATTAACCTAACCAAAGATGTAAAAGAACTATTTAATGAGAACTATAAAAAGTTAAAGAAAGAAATTGCAGAAGACACTAGGAAATGGAAAGACCTCCCATGCTCCTGGATAGGCCGACTTAATATAGTAAAGATGGTAATACTTCCAAAACTAATATACAAATTCAACGCAATTCCTATTAAAATCCTAATGACGTACATCTCTGAAATACAGAAAACAGTCCAAAAATTCATATGGAACAACAAAAGACCTAGAATAGCCAAAACAATTCTAGGGGATAAAGACAATATGGGAGGGCTATCCATGCCGAACTTCAAACTCTACTACAGAGCTATAATAACAAAGACAGCATGGTACTGGCACAAAAACAGACCCGAAGACCAATGCAACAGAATAGAAGATCCAGAAATAAATCCACAGGCCTACAGCCAGCTGATATTCGACAAAGGAGCCAAAGACATACAATGGAAGAAACACAGCCTCTTCAACCGCTGGTGCTGGGAAAACTGGGCAGCCACATGCAGAAAACTAAAAGTGGACCCCAGCCTATCACCATGCACCAACATCAACTCAAAATGGATTAAAGACCTTAACATTAAACCTGAATCTCTGAAACTACTGCAGGACAGAGTAGGAGAGACACTTGAACTAATAGGCACAGGAAGGAACTTCCTGAACAGAGTCCCAGGGTCACAACAAATTGGAGAGAGACTCGACAAATGGGACTACCTTAAAATAAAAAGCTTCTGCACAGATAAAGCTATCGCAACCAAGCTAGAAAGACAACCAACTAATTGGGAAAAAATATTTACCAGCAATATATCAGACAAGGGGTTAACATCCTGTATATACAGGGAACTCAAGAAACTAATCCCTCCCAAACCCAACAAACCAATTACTAAATGGGCAAGGGAACTAAAGAGGGACTTCTCAAATGAAGAAATAAAAATGGCAAAGAAACACATGAGGAAATGTTCATCATCCCTGGTGGTGAAGGAAATGCAAATAAAGACAACCCTGAGATACCACCTTACCCCAGTCAGAATGTCCCACATCCACAAATCAGCCAACGACAAATGCTGGAGGGGATGTGGAGAACGAGGAACGCTATTACACTGCTGGTGGGAATGTACACTCATACAACCACTTTGGAAAGCAGTCTGGAGGGTCCTTAGAAAGCTAAAGATTGACCTCCCTTACGACCCAGTCATACCACTTCTAGGCATCTACCCTGAACAACAGGAACCAATATACAAGGACACGTGCACCTCCATGTTTATTGCAGCACTGTTCGCAATAGCTAGGATATGGAAACAACCTAGATGCCCCACCACAGATGAATGGATCCAAAAATTGTGGTATCTATACACAATGGAATATTATGCAGCCATTAGAAATGACAAAATAATGGCATTTGCAGGGAAATGGATGGAGCTAGAAGGAATCATGTTGAGCGAGGTAAGCCAAGAACGAAGAGACAAACAGTACATGGTCTCCCTGATAAGTGGATGATGAATCCAAAATGTTAGGTGATATGACAAAACTAACAGGACTTAAGAAACAAAGAACTCCCACTCATCTGGTTGAACCACTACTAAATATCCCCATGCTGCTGATCACATATATGGTATATAACATATGAGCACCGTTATATATTACAGACTGTGATAGACAATTTGCTCCAGGAAAGTTAGAATGAACTTGTGACTTTAAATGAGCATCATTATTCCACAATACTGTGAATTTCCAGAAATTAAGTAATCACTTAATCACGATCAAAAAAAAAAAAAAAAAAGAACCTTGGGGAAGGGAGGGAGGGAGGGGATGGTAGGGGGAAAACAATGGAGGGGGTAACAATGTTCAAGAGGAAGTGGAAGTGTACTCATTACCTCACTCATGTAACTGTAACCCTCTGTATAGTATCTCTACAATAAAAAAATTAAAAAAAAAAAGAAGAGGTATAAGAAGAAAGTATAAGAGGTATAAGATTAGTACTGATGGATCAAGCCTATAGTCTTAGCTACCCAGAAGCTTGAGATCCAGGATTGCCATTCAAAACCAGACAAGGAATACATATTTATGAAACTCCAATTAACTAGCAAAATAATAAAAACAGGCTTGAGCAAGAAAGTCAAGCAAAAGCCATGGTGCTGGGTTTAAACCATAGTATCAGAACATAAATGAACAAAATAAGATATAAGAAAAGAAAATATCAAAAACATCTATAGGTCTGGGATCTGTAGAGAAGTGGGTAAACTCTTCTTTTTTTTAATTGTAAAGATGATATACAGAGAGGCTACAGTTTCATAAAATAATGAACACTTTTTTTTTTTAGCAGTGTTACCCTCCCATGTTTCCCTCCCAACTATACTTGCAGAGATAGGAAGGTTACAAGAGGAGTTGTGATGGATTTAAAGTACTCACAAATATGGTTAAATTTATCTAAGCAAAAAATCAAATTTGGGAAAATATGGCAGCAGATTAAAATAGAAGGAAAAAATAGGAGAATGGGAAAGTTTTCCAGGAACTTACAAATTACCACTGTGAAAATAAATGGGACATCACTCAGTTTACCACAGCTGTCATAGTGTGGTGGACAGTATAAAACAAAGGAACGGACATTCATACAAAGTTTGATTGGCTACCTAGGACTGAGAATGCTTGCCACCGTGAATATAGTCCAGTGACAGAGCACTCTCTAGCATGTAGGACGAGGCCCTGAGTTTGATCCTCAGAATGACCAAACAACACCAATTAAACAAACAAAAAGCCCCCTGTTACCCGGGCACTGGTGGCTCTCCCCTGTAATCCTAGCTACTGAAGAGGGTGAGATCTGAGGATCACTGTTCAAAGCCACCCAAGACAGGAAAGTCTGTTCGACTCTTACCACCTATAAACTGCTAGAAAACCGGAAGTGGCTCTGTGGCTCAAGCAGTAGAGGGCTTGCCTTGAGCTGCGGAGCACAGGGATAGCGCTCAGGCCCAGAATTCAAACCCCATGACCGACCCAAAAAAAAAAAAAAACCCACAGTGCTCTCCATTCACTAAGAGAGTATGAAGAGATGTTTTCCTTTATGGGGAAAATCAAATGACTTTCAAGCAGTTCTTAAAATGTTAAAAGTTGTAAGAAAGGGAATTTGTTTGTTTGTTAGCAGTGGTTGTATGATGAAGCTAAGCGTTGGGGTCCTGTTTGTGGCTTGAAGTTTTTCACCAAAGAAGGAGCCTTTACCTTTCTGATCAGCAGGGCATGATGTGGGGTCATAAGGAAGAGGGAGAGTGAGGCTTATCAGAAGTCACATTAGAAATGGGGAGAGAATCTGAACTATACAAAGGGAATGCAACAAATGGTGTACTCAGTCATCATTTCCCCAAAATTCCAATGGCTGATAATTTAGTCCACAGTTAAGGTGGCTTGAAAAAATATCCCTTCAAGTTTCTTAACTTGTTAGTGGAAAGACAAACATGACATCCTCAAATATTTTCTTTTCCACCAGTCTTAAAAGTATAAAGATCTACCCCTAGAAATGAAAGTATAAAGTATACAATCCCTTAATAGACAGTTGTTTAGCAGAATGTGAAGTTCAAAATTTGCTTGTGGATTCTGTTGAAGCAGAGAGAATTAAGGAATAGCCTGAAAGTAAAAAGGAACACAAAGGCATAGAAGGAAAATTCAATAGAAAAGAAAATGCTTTCTTGGGTCGAGAAAACAGTGTGTGTGTGTGTGTGTGTGTGTGTGTGTGTGTGTGTGTGTGTGTGTGTGTGTGTGTGTGTGTGTGTGTGTGTGTGTGTTACAAAACTAAAAGACAGGGTTTAGTACAAGACATGCTCTCAGAGTTGTCTCAATGGTATCTGTCCCAATTCCTGGAATACTTGGACCCTTACAGATACTCATTAATTGGACAGCTTTTGTTTTCTTAAAATCAATCAGCTCAGAGAGACAAATGTTCAAGTCAAAAGAATGCTGTGAAGCTTCTGCTCTTTTCCTTAAAGCATCAAATTTTGTGTGTCTGTGTATATGTGTGTGTCTGTGTGTCTGTGTGTCTGTGTATGTGTGTTTCTGTATGGCTCATTTGCAGTTTCGTATGTTAATTTCCAGATAAAACAACCAGATCCTTTCCTCTTTTTCTTTTTATGGATTTTAGTAGCTCTTCAGTCTATAGTCACTTCATGTTAGGGGTGTTCCTTCATCCCAAATTATTCAAAAATGTTTAAAAATTTAAAATTAAACAGCATTAGTTTTCCAAATAGTACCATTGGTTGTACCTATAAAGAGTTTAAAAGTTTCAAAGATGAGACATGTTGATTCTAAATGATTTAACCAGGTCAAAAGTAGTTGAGATGATTTCTTGCTTTTTAGTTTCATGTTGTCCTACTATGTATCATGAGCAAAGCATTTCCAGGAAAATTTAGGTTTCTTGATATGAAGGGTGGCTGGAGAGAAAACAAAAACAAAACAAAACAAAAAACCCCAAAAATCATTTCAGATCTAGCAAGCACTGGCTTTGAAACATTTTATCTAGTGCCCTCAAATCTAGTTTCAAATATAACAAGTTTTTCACTCAACATATTTTGTCAAACTTGTTAGGGTATAAAAATAAATTCTGTGTATCTGTGAAACAGGCAAGCAAAAACTAAAACTATCAAAGACATGCTTTCATAATAAGCAAGGCTCATATGGAAATGGTGTCACTTGGAATTGCCCAACAGCTGGCAGGTTGGCATCATCTGGGCAAAACATTTGTTGTTTACATACCTACAAATGTTTCCAGGATGAAGATGATGATGCTGTCTCTCTCTTAATGTGTGTGTGTGTGTGTGTGTGTGTGTGTGTGTGTGTGTGTGTGTGTGTGTGTGTGTGTGTGTACCTACTCTGGGTTTCATGCTTTCACTTGGCTCTTTTGTTAAAGGCTGCCACTCTACCACTTGAGCCACATTTCCACTTTCTGCTTTTTATAGGTTGACTGAAGATAGGAATCTCAGACATTTGTCTGCCTGGTCTGACTCCAAACTGTGGTTTTCACATCTCAGCCTACTGAGTAAGCTAGGAGTGCAAGCATGAGTCACTAAAGCCTGGCTTCCCTCTTTAAATCTTTCACTGCAACACTTTTAATACCTATGGCCCATGTTTTCTCTGCCTTTCATTTCTGTTAGCTTGTTAATAGTGTAACAACACATTTTCAAAGATAATTTTCCAACTAAAGTCAGATATATTATCACTGACACTGGGACCTTTGATATAAATTATTTAGAGAATATTACTGTTTAACAAGACCAGAAAGTATCTTTCCATGTATTGTTGTTTGTCAAAAACTCAGGTCAAAATTAAATTCATTGTACAAGATCAGTTTATAAATTTACAACTGAGAGTAGGTAGATAATGAAATCTTGGATCCATTATTCATATTTAATGAATAATAGAACATGGAAAGAACATATTTATTTTTAGGATCTTGCTCTACTAAAATGTTAAGGACACCTTTAAAATGCTCACAATTTATATTCAGCAATGATGGTTATCCAAACATGATTTTCATAATCTATCATAAAATATAGCAATTAGCCAGCCACTAGTGGCTTATGCCTGTAATCCTAGCTACTCAAGAGGCTGAGATCTGATGATCATGGTTCAAAACCTTCCCAGGCAGAAAAGTCCCTGGAAGTGGTGCTGTGGCTCAAGTGGTAGAGTGCTAGCCTTGAGTACAAAGAGGCTCAGGATTAGCAACCAGGCCTGAATTCAAGCCCATAACTGACAAAATAAATAATGTAGCAATCAATTAACTGTCATTTTATTAGCATAAATGAATTATACATGGAAGTTTTGAGACATTTATATACATGCATATAATATATTTGATCAAATTCACCCCATATGTTACTCTTATCTAATTCCTGTTCTTCTCCTTCCTTTTTTATAACTGAATTAATATTATAACTGATTAATAAATATTATTGTGCTGTTTTCATCCCCCATCATTTTTGCTCTCCACCTCCTTCTGGTTATTTATTTATTTTAAGAGAGGGTCTTGCTATGCAGGCCAGGTGGCTTGGCACTTTGAAACTTTCTTCCTTTACCTTCTGAGTGCTGGGATTAAAGGTGTGACTACAATACCCCATTCACAACAGGTGTGAATAATGAGGAAATGTTTATTTTTATTTAACTTAAAGTATTTTACCTTCATGTGTATTATTTTTGAGTATTGTTGACTTAGAAGGGGAAAAAAAACATTGCAGAATGTGATATCCATTTAAGCGGCCATCCAGCAAACTCCTTTGGTTCAATATTTTAGACACTCTGGAAAAAAAAGAGAGAAAACAATATCATAGTAACTGTCTTTAGGTACATTTAGGCTAATGGAGGTGTCAAGGAAGACTTGTACACCCCAGCTTGTGTATCAGAAACCTCAGCTTTGACTCTAGCTATGCTACTTATTATGAAGTTAGAAATCTTATTAAACACAGAAATTCTGAACTTCCTCACCTGTAAAATTGTGACAACTATAATAATATCATTATATGTACTTTGGAAGATGAGGATTTAGTGTGAGCAGTGAATATTACCCAGTACTTTGCCTTCCACCCCCACTCCCCTGAAGTATGCTTTTAGTTATAGTAAATCTTATTTTGTCCTCAATAGAGATGAAATACAAAACAACTAATGAATTTTATTATGATAGAAAAAAAACTAGAAGGGCTGGAAAGGTGGCTCAGTGGTAGAGTGCTTGCCTTGCATGCATGAGCTCCTAGGTTCAATTCCTCAGCACCACATACGCAGACAAAGCTAGAAGTGGCACTGTAGCTGAAGGACAGCACCCAGCCCAGAGTTCAGGCCCAATGACCGACCAAAAAAAATCAGAAAAATAACTAGAAATATTGTCAAATGTGAGTAGAGGAAGTTGAATAAAACCTTGATGGGTGCATTTGAGGGAAGGAAATTGGGAGAAAAAAAATGGAGGGGGTAACAATGTTGGCAAGAAATGTACTTACTACCTTATTTATGTATGTCTAACCCCTCTGTGCATCACTTTGAAATTAAATTAAATTTTAAAGAAGCTTGACAAATGGTTGGACAGATGACTAAAAAATTGTTTCTATGATAAAAATCACATACAAAAATATGATTTAAAAAATGACGTGTGTGTGTGTGTGTGTGCATATGCACATGCACACTTGAGTGCTAGATGGATCAAGGAAGGCTTGAACTCAGGTCCTGGAGCTTTGGCTTGGCTTGCTTCCTCTTGGCTCCTACCATTCGAGCCACTCCAACATTCTGGTTTATTAGAAATGGGTCTTATGGACTCTTCTGTCCCAGCTGACTTTGTTGCACTGTTCTCTAGGACTCGACCCCTTGAGTAGTTGGAGTAGTAGATATGATGAGCCACCACTGAGAATGAGACTTTTGAGGGTAATAGAAAAAGGTTGACAAGAGTGAGAATTCCATATTTTGGACAGTGGCAGGTAGTTCAGAAAGGTGAGACAGCTCAATTTGACATAGCTTCAACTAATGCAGAGAACCTATTCACTGTATTTACCAAGTACTTTCTCATCCCTGCACTTAGCTGACTGTGAGTGGAATGAGCAATAAAATAAAAGAAAAGAACAATGTCTTTAAGTCTCTGGGTATAGCAGAAATTATAAGAATGTTGCCTAATAATTTTGTGAGAAATGTCAAGAGTGTGTACAGCATTCTGGGCCAAAGAGAGAAAATTCTCTCCATGGAGAAGTCCTTGGGTAGAAGAACTTGTGTTAGGAAAGCCCAAATGAGAAGCAGAATGTAAGATGAAAAGCAAATGAGGATCCAGACATTAGTTAGGAGGAAGAATTGGAAGCTGCAAAACAAAAAGGGACTTAGGTGGCAATGCATGATAAAGACCCATGACAGATGGAAGCTCTTCATCAGGCATTTTGATCATTTGTATCAGCTCTGGATAAGTTTGGAGCCATTAAATTCATGGGAATGGACCTTAATTTCAAAGTAATACACTGACAAATGGAAGAGCAGTGGAAGTGTCTGTGTTCATACTATCATCTTTATCACTATTGTCATTCTTCCTTCCTAAAGGCAACATGCATCAGGGTTAGGTTCTGGGACATGGAAGGTGTGGGTTGAATTATAACATCCACAGTTCAGATCCCTATGTCTACAGTGGAGTCCTTTAGCTTAGATTATTTTCAAACCATATCATTTTCCCGGGCAGTCATCTCTTTTATTCTCAGTGAGTAATCTCTTTTTTAAAGTGAAAAATCACCCTTTAAACATTTTTATATCCTTAACTTGCTATTTTTTATTCCATTTGGCTTACTTTAATAGACATATTCCTTTGACATGGCATCCATTTTCACCTTACTCTTTGAAAAATGAGAAATGTAACCTATACTAAGAAATAGGTCACAAAGATCAATGGAGAAAGAGTGACAGCCCATACTGCTGCATTATTTAGGCTTGACTCATCTTGTGTGTTACATTTATCATGAAAAAGTAGGAAATTACCAAGAATTCACACCAAAAAGTCCCTCTTAAACTGCTGCCAACATTCTTCTTACAGTATTTTGTTTTTCTACTTATTTATTAAAGATAAATATCAGATATACATTAGATGACATAAATACATACAATGTTATTCCTCTTATTAGAAAAATATTGTCCCATAGATGTCTTTCCCTCTGTCTTTTTTTTTTTCTTTTGATTGGTACTGGTGCTTGAACCCAGGACCTTGTAGTTTGGATTGGTTTTTGTCAGTCAAGGCTAGTGCCCTACTATTTGAGTTACACCTTCATTCTCTCATTTTTAATTAGTTGGAGAAAAGAGTCTCTCAGAGTTGTCTGCTTCAGTTGGCTTTGAACCTTGTCCACAGACCTTAGCCTCCTGAGTAATTAGAATTACAGGCCTGAGACATCAGCACCTGGTTGAATATACTATTTTCAATGTAAATGTAAATTCTAAAGCTAATTGCCCTATGTACTTTAAAAATAAGCCCTCCTTCATGCTAACAATTTGTTGTACACATCCAGATAGCTCACATTACTTGAACTCATTTAAGATTCTGGCAGATGTAAAGTAACATAAATGATTATACATTTTTTGTCTCTTTATGCAAAAATTTTTTTTCTGGTTCTATCAACTACAGCTTTATGGTGAAGATTCTCAAGAAGATGTGCTTTAGGGTTGTAATAAGAAGGGATTATGATGAAGGGAATTAGCTTCTTAGGGACCTTAAGCATTGGCTATGGTGACAACAACCAGAGATTAGCAACAACAGGAAGCAATTGTCACCAGAATCGGCTAACAACATGAAGGAGAGCCTGGCAAAGATAATGTGGGCTCCTAAGGGTGGGTTGGAATATGGGGAGCAGTGGATTTAATTTGCAGATTTTCAAGTTAAGAACTCTAAGAAACAAAATGTATTCTATTGTTGTTATAAACCACAAAAATCCCGGGAAATAAATTTTAAAATAATTGGTTTTCATAAAGTTCTTAGAACTAAGCAGCAGAAGAAATGGATTATTGATTTTTTTCTATTATAACATTTCCCACTTTTCAGAAGAACTCTCTTTTTTTTCTATCAATGAGCATACATGAGTTGGTTGTTTCGGTTTTGACAAGCAATTATTTTAATCTTTCACCTTTATTACCTTGATTGAGAATATCTAATTTTTAATGTATTTTTATAGTATTTTGTAATTTTTAATTTCTTATTTATACAGAAATAATTAGTGCCTTGGGAAATCTGATGAAATCAATGGGCTAAGAAGCCATTCCATTTTATGCTATTTTATTTATAAATCATCACCCCAACATGACTTAAAGACATCTCTAAATAGGTCTGAGGTGAAGAGCTTGAGATGTTACTTTTAATGTAGGAAATAACAGAATGCCATTCTCTGATAAGAAGTGAAATTCAGCAGTGTTTTAACTTGTTCTAAAACTGGGATGTAAGTTCTATTTTCTTGTTTCATCCTTTGATTTCCTATGTGTTCCCACTCAACATAAGGAAGTAACTGTTCCCCGTAACACAAGATAGGGGACTGACAGCCATGCTTTTCATTCCCCAACTTTAAGGGCTATGAAGATCTAGTTTGAACATAGTATAAAACATCTTTATCTTCCCAAGCATGGCACAATAGTTTGAAGTGTTATAAGACTATGCCTTTGGGACAACTGGTCATTGAAGAAAGTTATCATAACTTTCTCTGAGAATGATGATTTAATTTGCTTCCCCTAGTGCTCACTAAATGTATTATATGGACACTAGGAGTTACCACATGCTCCAAAGTAAAGCCTCTGTACTATCGGTTAAACTCAGTACCTTTAAATATCCAATTCTTCCCAATATGGCACTGTCATTGAAAATACTAAATAATCGAACAGCTTACTAAATTATCTTCCTAGAAAGCAAATTGTCTTGGAATTTTTTTTTTGCCAACTTGAATTAGGGATTCTTGCAATTGCATGTTAGAAATACGTGTCATGGATATTTATTTTATTTTAAATGAAAATAGCAATAATACAACCACTTCATTGTATTAAGTGAAGTTGGGGAAATGTTATTAAATTAAGCTGTTAAATATTATATTATTAAATACAATTTTACTGATAACTAAAATTTAATTTCCTCCTTCAGTATAATATCTACCTAATAAATATAGCAAAATAGTAAAATTAGTAAATAAATTTGAACAAGTCATGAAATATTCATGTACACATACCTTGTGCTTCTAGTTTACTATCTTAGCAGTGGAAAACAATCAGCTAGATATATGGAGCAATTAAATAAAACCATCTCTGCTCATCTACACATAATTACAATGAAATGAGAAAGCAATGCCTTCCTTGGAAAGTACACAGTAAATTATTCAAAATATAGAAAGAGCATTAAATGTATAGGAATTTATCTTTTATTTAATTTTTGTTCTTGGTTCAATAGATGTACTTCATTAAGGAGTGAATTAATAATGTAAATCCTAGAATAAGAAAGGAAGGAAAAAAGAAGGAAAAAAGGAGGGAAGGAAGAAATTGAAGGATGGAAGGAAGAAATGAACGAAGGAAGGAAAGAAGAAAGCAAGGAAGGAAGGGAAGGAAGGAAGGAAGGAAGGAAGGAAGGAAGGAAGGAAGGAACCAGAAAAAGAAAGAATGAAAGAAGGAAAAGAAACAGCAGAGGGAGGTGGGAAAAAGTATAGTCCAAACTCTTCGAAAATTCAGAGCTCATTCCTTAAAGGAAATCCCTTTAAATTATTTAATTCTATGCTTTAATATAAGGCTATGATTTCAGGTACTTTTTTTTCTTTTATTCTTGTGTCAGTTTGGGGGCTTGTACCCAGGACCTCACTTTCTCATTTATCTTTTTATCTCCCTAGGTTGGTTTTGAATGAGGACCCTCAAATCTCAGCCTCTTGAGTAGTTATGTTTGTAGACATGAGCCACCAGTGCCTGACTCAAATATCTTATATAGTTATTTTTGAATGTTGAATTAGTGTACTAAGAATGGACATAATTGCAAATCTTTATTAACAGTCAAGATATTCCAATCCTTTCTCTCTGTCTTTTTATTTTATTTATTCAATACTTTATTCAAGTTTTACATCAAATATTATTTAATAGGCTTATTTTATGACTATGTAAGTATTAGATTCCAAATAGGTACGTGATATAGTCTACTTCGATTAATTAGTTATACATCATTTTTTATGATATTCTGGTTTGAACTTAAGACCGCACACTTGTTAGCACTTGTTCTATCATCTGAGCCATGAATGTAGTTTCCTGTTATCTATCTGTTTGACTGTCTGTCTGTCTATATCATTCTATTTGTCTATCTATATAATATGCCACAGTTTGAACTCAGGGCTTCATGCTTGCTCAGCTTGCTAACTTAACCAATGTTCTACCATTTCAGCCGTACCTCCAGCCTAGATTTTATTTTTGGAGATGAAATCTCATAGACCATTTTACCTGAGCTGGCTGGGAACTGTGATCCTCCAGATCTCAGGCTCTTCAGGAGATAGGATTGCAGGCTGAGCCACTTCTGGTCCTCTTTGAGATAGAGCCTCATTTTTAGAATTTGTTGTCCATCTGTTCTCTTTGACTTTACAGTTTTCTAATTTATATGCTTAAAAATCTGGTAATTCTATTTGTCCCCCACTTCTTGCTTGTTTTCCTGGATCTGGTTTATTTATCTTTATTGTTTCTACCTTCATTATAGAGGAAGCTATTCTTTAGTAATTTCTGAGAGAGAAATTGGGAGGTGAAAATATTGGGATAATACATATTTAAAAATGTTATTCTGTCATACACATGGCTGGTATCTGGGCTAGGTATAAAATGTGAGGTTATATTAGCTTCCTATAGAATTGTCTAATACTTTACAGTTTACAGTATTGACCCTATTACAGTAGGGTTCTTTAAAAATTTATTTGAAAATGCTGAAAACAGAGGAACTACAGTGAAATAAATTAGGCAAAGGGTACCTTTCCTTTTCAATAATGCCAACCTTTCCCTTGCTGTCTCCCAGTTTTTCCCTCCCATTCTACCCACATGTTGTATAGCTCATTTTCAACATGGTGTCCAGTGAGTACTATTGAAGCATTTGTTTACCCATTGCTACTTCTACATGAACAAATGAGGGTCTTTTTAAATAATGAATCTTTTTGTATATAAGATCTTTTCATATTTCTTATGTACAATGCATATTTGCAAGGAACTGTTTTATTTATTGTCCTACAATTGAGCACACATATTTGTACATGTATTTATATTTATAGTATCTGTCACCACTCTTCAAAACAACTAAGAGACATAGTCAACTAAAGAATCCATAAGCCAGGGACTGGTGCCTCACACCTGTTAAATGAATCCGTTAAAAGAGTAAAACAATTATTTACAGATTGGCATACATATGTAAATATATATGTGCATATGTATATAGGAATATGTGGGTGTAACTCAACCCAACAGAGAATTAAAATAATGAACCAAGTAAAATGTAGGAAAAAGGCCAGAATAGACATTTCTCTAAAGGGACAAATAGTAGCCATATATAATAAACAGCAGTCATCATCAGGGAAATGCAAATAAAAATCAAATGAGATTTTATGTATCCAACAAAGAAAAGCTATTGTCAAAAAAGACCAAACAGCAAGCTTTGGTAAGGATATGAAGGAAAAAGGACCCCATACACAAGTTGATATGAATTTTAAAGTAATCCAGCTGTATGGAAAACAGTATGGAGGGTCTTTAAAATTCATTCATCCATATGAGCCAGAAATTCCACTAGGGGATATATATCCAACGGAAATGAAACAAGTATATTGCAGAGACATCTGCATTTTCTTTGCAAATGGACTGTCGTAGTCATAACAATATTATTCAAAATAGCCCATACCTGGAAATTACATAATTGTTTATCAACTTACAAAGAGATAAAGAAAAGGTGAACACATATGGACTTGAATATCTTTCAGTCATAAATAAGCAAGAAATTCTAACATTTTTGGCCACCTGGATAGAACTCGAGGACATTATGTTAACTGAAATAAGGCAGGTGCAGAAAATCAAATACAATATAATCTCACTTTATATGAAGGATTTACAAAAAATCCCTTGTGTAGAAGGCAAGGGAAGAATGGTAGTTTATGGGGGAGATATGGGGAAAGTAGAGAAGAAGGAAGTGTGAGAAGTTGGTCGATGGGTCCCTAGTTATAGATACAGAGGAGAAGAAATTCAGGTGTGCTGTTGTACATCAGGATGTCTATAAACAATAATGGATTGTTTATTTCAATGAAAAATGCTAGAAGGAAGGATTTTTGAAAGTGTTTGCCATATAGAAGTAATTAAGTATTTAAAGATAGACATATTTAATTTGTCTAAATATTACACAGTGCATGCATGTATTTAAATGTTATATTACCATGTACAATTTTGTGATTTAATGTATCAATTAAAATAAATGTAGTCATCCAACTCTTTAGTTAAAATTTTATAATTATTATATAAAGAATTCAAAATTATTCATCTTTGGGACCATTTTTGTGTTCAGGTTTTATGTTGATTAAGAACAAAGCTGGCCTTACCTGTATTATATTGCATCATGTCCTTCCTCATCTTTTTCCCTTCTGTTAATGGGAACTAAGATGTTGGATAGCAGAAAATGTCTTGAACTAAAGTTACCCCAACTCCATGCAGTAAGAAATGAAGCTTTGTTTACATTGCTGAGTTTCTTTGTAATAGTTTCATGAATTAAAAATCAAGGGAAAAGTGTTAAGATCAACATTTAGTTGCGATTAAATGATTTGTAAAGCTGAACTTGGAATAAGGATTATATTCCTACATATAAAAGCCCAAACTGGGAAACTTCTTAAGTAGAACATATGTGAAGAATCTATACATGTTTAGGTAGGCTAAAAGTTCTTGATTGTAATGTAAAAAGCATAAAGTATAAAGAAAAAAATCAGAAAACGTAGACCATCAAAATTAATGTGTCCCTTCTTTGAAAATAATTGATGTAAAAACCAAAATTCCAGCAACAAAATGGAGGTCGTTTTCACAATAAATAATCTGTCAGATAACTTGCATTGAAAATAGAGAAAGAACTTTGTAACTCAGTCAAATAAGTGAGCCAGTTTTCTAAGAATGGTCTAAAACTTCAATAGACATCTTTCACAAACATTTGACTGATTAAGAATTTCAGACAAATATGCTCCACATAATTAACATTAGTGAAATGTAATCTATTACCACAATGTGATAGCACCATACATTTATTCTAAAGGTCAGAATTCAAAAGATCACCAATGTCAAGTTTGGCAAAGGATGAGTAATGTGTCATGTGAGAATGGGCTTGTAAAATGCCTCAGCCACAATGAGAAACTGTGTGAAAGTTACTTATAAACTTAAACATCCATCTTCCAAGCCGAGAAATTTCAGCCATTAGTATTCCCCTCCAAAATAAAGACACATATTTACACTAGGTCTGATACAGACCCTGAACAGCAATAACAATCTTTAGCAGGAAGAACAGTGCTAGAGGAATATCAATACCAAACTTCAAATTCTATTTCAAATCCATAGTATAAAAACAACTTGGTACTAGTACAAGAAGAAGCCTGAGGGCCAATGGAATAGAACTGAAGATCCAGAAATGAACTCACAGGCCTGTAGCCACCTAATCTTTGATAAGGGAGCCGATAAAGAAAAAAACAGAATAGAAGAAAGACAGCCTCTTCAACAAATGGTGCTGGCAGAATTGGTTATGTATGTATAGAAAGTGGAAGTTAGATCCTCATATATCACCCTGCACCAGAATCATTCCATATGAATCAAGGATCTTGAGGTAAAAGCAGATACACTGAAAATATTACAGGAAGAGTCCTTGGCACAAGTCAAAACTTTCTTAATAAAGACCCAGAAACACAACAAATCAAAGAAAGGTTAGATAAATGGGATTGCATTAAACTGTAGAACTTCTGCATGGCAAAAGACATAGCTAGCAAGATAAATAGAAAGCCCACAGACTGGAAGAAGATCTTCACTATCTATACAACAGACAAGGGGCTCATATCTAAAATTTACTTAGAGCTCAAAATAGTCACCCAAAAGCAAATCCTCAAAGAAACAGCCACCCCATTAAACAAGTGGGCTGAAGACTTAAAGAGAGACTTCTCTGAAGAGGAAATAAGAATGGCCAATAAACACATCAAGAAATGTTTGTCATCTCTGACCATAAAAGAAATGCACATCAAAACAACATTTAGATTCTACTTTACTCCAGTTAGAATGACCTTATCAAGAAATCTAGTAATAACAGTTGCTAGTGGGAATGTGGCCAAAAGGGAATGCTACTACATTGTTGGTGGGAATGTAAACTGGCTCTGGTTCAGCCATTCTGGAAAGCAGTACAGAGGTTCCTCAAAAGACTAAACATAGAGCTCCCTCTGAGCCGGCAATCCAACTCTTAAGCGTTTAAAACCCAAATGACCACAAGCAAGACTATGCTAAACCTACCAGCACAACTATGTTTACTGCAGCATTTTTTTTACCATAGGTAAAACATGGAACCAATACAGATGCTCCTCAGTAGACAAATGGATCAAGAAGATGTGGTATATATACACAATGGAATTCTATGCCTCCATCAGAAAGAATGGCATTGCCCCATTCATAAGGAAATGGAAAGACCTCGAAAAATTATATTAAGTGAAGCAAATCCGAGCCAAAGAAACATAGCTTGCACAGTTCCCCTCATTTGTAATAACTGGATTATGTTTATATCATTCGTAGCAGAGGATCATAATAGCCCAATTGCTAATTGCATATAACCACACATAATGAAGTACATCATAATCAACTCCAATAATTGGAGAAACATGTTTCTATAATGTACTGTTTGCATTTATTTCATTTTTCTTTCTTTCTTTTTTTGTGTTTTTGTCTTTTTTTGTTTGGTTTTGTTTGCTGTACACTTTGTCTTATATATAACTTTATTTGATCCATGGAAGGAAACAGGAATCACAGAGCAAGCAGGACAAAGGATAAACTAATGCAACAATGATACTCACTAGACACTAAGTTGGAAACAAACTGTGCAACTTTGGGTGAAATGGAGTGGGGAAGGGCAACCAGGAGAAAATGAGGGAGGGGTAGCAGTGTCTAGAAAGAAATGTACTCCTCACCTAGCTTATATAGTTGTAACCCTTCTGTTCATAATCTTTTGAATAAATAAGAAAATATATTGTTTTTTAAAGTATTAAAATGTACTATTTATAATAAATATGCATATTTATAATTACAGTGGGAAACTACATTACTAAGTTGATAGTTAAAAAATATTAGTCTATTAGTTCAGATTTCAGACCTCAAATCTAGCAAACTTTTTATTGGACCAGGCCATTTATTTTTAAATGTATTTTATTTTTATTTTCTATAATTAGTTGTCAAGGAGGTTTTAATTTAACATGTTAGTTTATGTATAAATGCATCTTAATCAGTGTCATTCCAGTCACAGTCTTCCAGATTTATCTGAACCCCACTCATTCTCCTCAAGTTACACCTTGAATATGATGGTTATATTTGCCTAGAGAAAAGCCTTTTACTCATGCATTGATGATTTTTTTACTAATATTGGTCATTTTTACTTTATTAGCTATTTGGTCTGTTCTGAATAAATTTCTTCAAAACATGATATATTCTAAGGTGGATAAACACAGGCTTCAAAATTTTCCATCATTTCCCCATAACATCACATTTTTTAAACTCAGAGAATTTCTTGTCTAGAAATGTTTATTTTGCAAACATGAATAATTCTTTTTTGCTTCAGACCACCAGCATGAATTTACCCTTCAAACTTTTCAATTTTTAAGGACATATAAAAGAGTGGCATACTGATTTATGAACCATTTGAAAAGATTTCTTCATGTCTGACTTCATTTATATATCTATTTTTAGCTAGGACTCTTTTCCTTGAACCATTTTCAGTGCTTATCCAAACAGCATGCTTTTATCCTGGAAGGTGGGGAGATAGAACTGTGTTTCACTTCTCTAAGGCACTTGCCTCCCGTGGTACTGATATCCTAAATTAAGAGCTTCCTCTGAAACTGTTTAAGATTTTGTATGGAAGATAGGACAAGACACAGCAGTCAGTCCAAGAGAAGGGCAAGTGAGCAGTGTGGTAGAAAGTGGGTTAATGGGAAAACTAGGGCAATGAGGCCCATCCTTCAAAAGACAGTAATCTCAGCACACTGACAGGTGGCATCAGAATTCTAGCTGTCAGGATTCTGCTGCACTACCTGTGGCAGATTCTCTCCATACAAGCCTGCAGTCCTTTCTTGCTCCAGAAATGAGACAGGAGCCTAGCAGAAAGGCATTCTCTGGTATTCTTTGAGTCCTCTTCACACTTAATCTTACAAATTGGTGTCCTTCTAAGACAAAAAGAAGAAATATCAGCTATCTGTGCCAGACCAGTTACACCTCTATGAATTCTTATTGAGTCCTATACTGCATGATAATAATCAGTAAATAAATGTACTAGGAATTTAGACTATGTATTCGGAATCATCCTTAAACATTGAGTTAATAGAAATGGGTGAATTACATTATTTTTGAAATTGTTATACCTCAAATAAATACAGACTTTTGAGACTCAAAGCAAATATAAAAATTTACATCATTGAGAAATGTTCAAATGCAGAAATAGTTCTAGAAAAGAAAAAGTAATGTCTATTTGTTACTAAATTTATTTGGGGTGAAAAAATATCCAATATTTGCTTTTCCAGTTAGTTTGAATTATTGACTAAGGATAAAAGAATCATTCTGTATAGAATATAATTATGAACAATAATGTTTTAAGTCCTAAGATATAAAAAGAACATCATATCTAAAATATTTTTGAGAATATAAAGAATTTTACCCTTCTAATTATGTTTGTAAAAATAGATATTAACTTACATTTTATTTATCTGACATAAAGTATAAGATGTCAGCCAAGTACTTATATGATACAATGAAATATAATTTGGGGTTGTTAAATATAAAATCCTTTGATTCATTTCAATGTTACAATTGAAATATATTTTCATGAGTAATTACATACAGAAAAGGAGTATTTTTTATTAAATAACCAGCATCTGTATGAATAGGAAAAAAGATACTGGGTATTTTTTAGTGTTAAATTTTTATCAGATTTCATCATCGAAATTCTGACATAGAATTCCTAACTTTGTAAAATGCTACATGTTCCAGGAAAAGACCTGTAGTTAACTGAGGTCTCTACAACCATAGTGTGTTTTCAGAAGTTTCTTACCATATGTAAAGCTTTATAAAAAATCCCTGTTACATTGTTACATGTGTTAATTCTGCATATGTGCTAAGAAGAAAGTGGTTTCTAAAACATAGTGTAGCATTGTTTCAGTGAACAACAATTTTAAATGCCATCTAAATATCATGGGATATGAAAGAATGCTGTAGATAACATACGTAGGAGTTCTATCAAGAATTTTGACATTATTCTTCATGTGGTATTATTAGAGACAAAATGGGGCAAAAAGAGACCAAAATGATAAAGAAATAAAGTGACTTTATATTTTATTGAACTCTGATGTTGAAAAATGTCAAGCTGGAAAAAAAACCTTCTGCTGCTATATTTCCTCCAGTATTAAAAGAGAGAAAAATGCTTATCAGAAACACAAGGTTATAATGTTTCAATAAACATACAGAGCCATTTTGTGGGTCAGATAGGAAAGAGGTGGAGATAAAACAACATGGATGAAAGTAGGTTAAATAATTCCACTAGCTAAGCGTATGTGACTCCCCAACAACTCTGCTACCAAAGTGCAGCATTCTACAATATTTAATTCTTATGATTTTGTAAATATTAATCAACAAGATGATAAATATGAATATAAATATTTAATTCTTATGATTTTGTGAATATTAATCAACAAGATGATAAATATGAATATTCTAAATCATAACTTTGATAATCAAACTTAGCCAGTCAAATGATAAGGAAGATTGACAAAAACAGGGAGATAAACAAAAGTTTGGAGAATTATCACCAGAGGCCACAGGAAAATGCATAAACACAAAGCCCATTTTAAAAGGTAGATTAGAAGGAAGAGCATGGAAACATGAATGAGAATTTAAATGTTAACTCTCTGTACAGATACTGTTATAAACTCTTTCCATGTAAAATGTTCATTCCTTTATTTTTCATAATATGCCTGTAACAAGATGTAAAAAGTAGACTGTTTAGATACAGAAAAGTGAACAATACATGGAAAGGGATCAAAGTCACATACTATAAAGTAAAAAATGTAGAAATTTCCCCACAGAATGCTCACTCTAGGTCGCAGATTTATGCCATTTACTTTGCATCTAACATGACCACTACTCTCCCAAGATTCTGTGGTCTGATAGTAGAAATCTGCTGACCCCTGGGAAACAGGTAGTCAATAAATCCCATGGAGAGCTTGCTAAGGATATGACCAATGGTCAAATAATATAAATGTGTGTGATCCATGATGAAGTAGCTGGTACAAGACAGTCCTTCTGCTGTGAGCAGCTTGAAAATTGAAAAGTAATGGTTTATAGATAGCATTTTATACCTTAAGTAGGACACAAAGAGATGAGACCTATGATGACCACATTTTCAGCCTAGAAATAGTTTCAAGAAGACAAAACAACATGGTACCTATACTAAGCTAAAAAGAAAAATTTTGATTTGAGGAAATAAGACTTCTTGTATTTGAGTCGAGACAGAACGAGTTTGTTCAAAAAGTTGCATAAGACGGCCCCAAGGACTCCAGAGTCTAGATGCACACTAAGCTGTCCTTACAGTGGCTGAGTCCCAACATTGACAGGTAAAATAATTCCATCAACACATATAAATTATAAAACTACTTTTGTTTGCAATTACACCTAGAATGTTAAAAATGAAGATTGAATATAAGTGCTTAGAGGATGGAAAGCAAGGAGGAACACACTTTTGAAAACACAGAATGCCATTTTCTTGTCAAATTAAACATTGACCTGCTACCTGATCCAATGGTTACACATTGAACTATTCACTAATATAAATGACAATTTAGATGTATAGGAAAGGGCTATACATGAAATTCACACTTATTTTATTCCTAATAGCCCCCAATTTGATATATTCTCTATGTCAGTAAGCAAACAGCAGTATAGCTTAATTAACTACATAAAGCAAAATATACTCAGACACAATCAGGAAAAGGATGATGCACTTAATGATATGATCTTTAAAAACAAAAAAACTTGCCAAGCAAATGATGTTATATCAAAGAAGTTGTTACCATATGATTCATTTCTGTGTAGCAATAATAACAGTAAAGACCACAAATACATAGATATGAAGGTTGATTAGATGATACAAGGTTGAAAAGAGAGTACTTCTAAAAATTTTTGTTTGTTTGTTTGTTTGTTTGTTTTGTCGGTTGTGGGCTTGAACTCTGGGCCTGGGTGCTGTCCCTGTGCTCTTCATCTCAAGGCGAGTGTTCTACTACTTGAGCCACAGCACTACTTCTGGTTTTCTAGCGGTTTATTGGAGACAAGAGTCTCATGGACTTTCCTGCCCGGGCATTAAACCTTGATCCTCAGATCTCAGCCTCCTGAGTAGCTAGGATTACAGGTGTGAGCCACCCATGCCCGGCCTAATTAACTTTTTAAAACAAATGTCCTATATCTTGTATGTTAGCAATTACACATTTTTTTCATATGATAAATTCAAGTTTTGCTTACTTTTAAAATAGCTAAATTTTATTATATATACTTTCTTTTTTTTATTTATTATTAAAAAAATTATTGTGAAAATACTGTACAGAGGGGTTGCAATTACATGGGCAAGATAATGAGTACATTTCTTATCAAGCATTTTAGCCTCCTCCTTTGTTTCCCCTTCCCCTCCCTTCCCATCCTCTCCTGCCCCCTCCACCCAATCCTCCCCGCGGGCCCACCTCCCCACTCCCCCCACATCCCCCACCCCCGGCACCAAAGTTGTAAAGTTCGTTTTTGAAATAACGACTTGTACATCTCATTGTTGCAATGGGTCCACCTGTACCTGAAAGAAAAAAAAAACCATTTGAATACATATCTTATGTTTATTTCCCTAACATCACCTTATTATATATACTTTCTTTAGTCATATATAATATATATTGTTTTTTTTTACTATCCATTGAGTTCACTTGTAGATTTATAGACATGTTCTAGTTATTACAAATGAGGGAAACCATGCAGCCTATTTTTTTGGGTTTGGCTTACTTTGCTTAGTTTAATTTTTTTCTAAGTCGTTCCATTTCCTTATAAATGGGGAAATGTCATTCTTTCTGATAGAAGCATAGAATTCCATTGTATATATATATACCACACTTTCTTGATCCATTCATCCACTGAAGGGAATCTGGGTTTGTTTCCATATGTTGGCTATGATAAATAATACTGCAATGAACATGGTCATGCTAGTTGGTTTTCGTATAGCCTCTGGTTTTTGGTCAATTGGGTAAATGCCCAGAAAGTGGGTTTGAAGGGTCATAGGGGAACTCTGTTTAGTCGTTTGAGGAACCTCCACACTTTCCAGAGTAGCTGAACTCTACCAACTCTACCAACAGTGCAGTAGCATTTCTTAGGGCAGTATCCCTACCAACATCTGGTATTATTATTTTTCTTGATAATGGTCATTTTAACTGAGATGAGGTGGAATCATAATGCTGATTTGATTTGCATTTACTCTATGGCCAGATATGACAAACATTTCTTTATGCATCTATTAGCCATTCCTATTTCTAAAGGTAAGTAATTACACCTGAACATGATTAATTAAACATCAGTCTAAACATTCACACAATGAGAACAAAGGAGGATATTCTTTGGAGAGGATTGCAAGGGCTCAATAACTACGTGTATATGGCCATAGAAAATGATCCTTATCCAAATGAACTCCAAGAAATGTAACTGAGATTTTTTTTGTCAGTCGTGGGGCCTGAGATGTTCAGCTCAAGGTAAGTGCTCTACCACTTGAGCCACAGCGTCACTTCCAATTTTCTGAGTGGTTTATTGGAGGTAAGAGCCTCACAGACTTCATGCCTGAGCTGTCTTTGAACCTTAATCCTCAGATCTCAGCCTGCTGAGTAGCTAGGATTTCAGGTGTGAGCCACCAGCTCCTGGCTTAAGAGAATTTCTTTTTATTATACTGTTTGTGGCCCCTTTTCCCCCTTTTCTTCTCTCCTGTTTTCATTATTTTATTCCCTTCTCTCTCTGTTTTAGATTTCTGTACCCCTTGTCTTGTATATAAGTTTATCTGATTTGGGAAGTGATGGGGAAGCACAGAAACAGTGGGACAAGGGGTAAACCAATTCAGCAGTGGAACCCACTAAACACTATGTTGGAAATTTACTATACAATTTGGGGGGGGGGGGAAAGTTGGGAGAGGAAAAACTGGGAGAGAATGAGGGAGGAGGTGACACTGTTCCAAATTAAATATACTCATTAACTGTCATGTAACTGTAACTCCATTGTAAATCACCTTTACAATAAAATTAATACACATGTGTGCATGTATATATGTATTATTTTTGTATATATGTATATTTCTCAAAGATTGATTACAATAACTATAAGGCAGTATGTTCATAACTTTAGTTTATTCTATGTAAAATATTTTTGACATGGCTGGTTGTATGTTCAATTTGAGCCACACAATTATTAAAAGTATTTCTCAAACTTTATTTTAAATAAGCTAATGAGACCTCACCAAAACTTGTTGAGCAGTGCTGAGCCAGGTGCTAGTGGCTCATGCCTATAATGCTAGCTACTCAGGACAATGAAATGTGGAGGATTGAGATATAAAGGCATCCTGGGCAGAAAAGTTCATCAGCAAATACATGGACTTGAGGTGTGGCTCAAGTGGTAGAGCATCAACCTTGAGTGGAAAATAATAGTAATAATAATATTAGTAGTGGACATTAAGTAAAAGATGTGGTCAGATAGGTTCCATAATCAATAATAATACAGTATATATTTTAAAACAGTTACAAGAGAACATTTTTGAATGGTTTACCATAAAGAAATGAGAATTATGTGAAATGTAGACTATGTTTATTACTCAAATACAATATGCACATTTAACAAAACATCATAATGTGTTTCATAAATTTGTAAAATCACTGGATGTCAATTTTGTGGTTTTCCTCACATCCTAAAAATGGCATAAATAACTCTGATACAAGTTAAACTCTTTATTTCCTGATAATTTGGAGTTGCTTAAACATGGAAACCCATTTCTGATCTTCTTACTTGTGTGAACTATAGTTCTACTGGTCAAGAATAACAACCATTTTATTTGGATATAAAATTCAATTAAAATCTCTTCACATTCAGCTCAAACAGATATATTCTTCCTGGTATTTTGTAAAAAAATAAAAAGTAATTTTCCCTTTCATGGTGTCATTGATTGGTGTCACAGAACAGCAATATTCACAAGACAATATGTTGGAAATAATCTGTAAAACTTGGGGGGGGGTAGGGAGAGGGAAAGTGGGAGAAAAATGAGAGAGGTGTAACAAGTTCTACAAGAAATGTACTCACTACCTTACTTATGTAACTGTAACTCCTCTGTAGATCACCTTGACAAAAATGTGTTGTTGTCATTTTTAAAGACTACTCATCTTCCTTTCTCCTGTTGCTTACCCCCTTGCTTGTCCTATTTCCTCGTTGTTATTTAGTTAGACTTTGACTTAGTCTTTCTAAAAAATTATACTATTTGCTTTCTCCATATATTCTTTTATACTTCAGTTAATTCATTTATACCCACTTGGGTGCTACCCAGTCTGCTTACTTCTAGATTCATAGGCACATTCTAGTTCCCACTAATGAGGGTAGCTATGCATCCTCTGCTTCTCTAGGTCTGGCTTACTTCATTTAATATATTTTTTCCTAGTCTTTCCATTCTTTCTGATGTATGAATAAAAGTCTGCTGTGTATATATGACACATTTTCTTGGTCCATTCGGCCCTTTAGGAGAATCTATAGAATGAACAGGGGAAATGAGTAGAATGCAGGCAAGAACGAATTGTATATGCTAGAGGATTTAGAAAAATAAAAGAAGGAGTGAGTCGAAGGGGAGTGAAGTTGTTGAAGGGATGATGACACAGATTAAGATGCATTATATACATATATATTAATTTGTTAAGTGACAAAAAATAAATAGCAAAAAATAAGAAAAGTGAGGGAAAGGGTGTGGTGGGTGAGGTTTGTAGGCACTGTATTCATTAACCACTCTGTTGAATGGCAACTCTTTTGTACAACTACTTAAAGGAAATAAAAATAATTTTTAAAGGTTGCCCTTGAACCTGACCTCCAGCCAAGGTTTCCCTTTTCCCACCCCATTTTCTAAAGGTTGACTTTTCCTGACAAGCTCTTTCCCCATTTAATCTAAGACTTATATACAAAGACAGGCTCTGTACACAGAGTACCATTCATTCATTCAGTAAAGTTTTCTTTCAACCTAGCTCTAGTACTGACCAATTCTTAGTTCAGGACCAAAGAAAAAGTTCACTTAAGTTATTTTAGTAAAAGTTTTAATTTGTTTGTATTAATTATAATATATTAATTATATTAATATTAATTTGAAATGCCAACTCAACACTTAACTTACAGAGCTAGAGTGATAAAGAAAACAAGACAAGTAAAACACACATACACAAACCCAAATACAGTATCAATGAAAGTAGAGTGTCATGAATTCTTCTTGAATCTAAGGAATAAATTTTGCCAAGGCTGGCTTTCATCAGAAATAGCAGATTATTTAAATAAAATTCAAAGGAAGCAAATCTAGCCCAACATTACTTTGACCTCAATATTAAAGTATTTTATGAAGCCTGGTAAAATTTCATATATGTACCATCATTAATTCCAGTAATTTATAATTTTACAGTTTTTGTACCATGTTGAAAATGTTGTTTATACAAACAAGACCACACTAAAGCTACCAGCACAACTATGTTTATTGCACCATTACTTACTATAGCTAAGATATGGAACCAACCCAGATACCCCTCAGTAGATGAATGGATCAAGAAAATGTGGTATATATACACAATAGAATTCTAAGCCTCCATCAGAAAGAAGGACATTGCCCCATTTGTTAGGGAATGGAAAGGCTTGGAAAAAATTAAATTAAGTGAAGTAAGCCAGGCCCAAAGAAACATAGGTCCCATGGTTTCCCTTATTTGCAATATCTAGTGTATGTCTGAGTCAAGCAGAAAAGGTCAGATAAAGTGATGTTAGGGAAATGAACCCTAAGATATGTATTCAAATGTCCTTTTTTCTTTCATGCGATTGTTTCTAACACATTTATATGATTATTTCTTTGTTGCTTTGTATGTCCTTCCCCCACAATATAATCCCTGCTTTCACTGTATTTGATGTTGGTATAATTTGTGGAGGGGAAGGAAAAAAACAAATCGTGTAAATAGGGATACAGGTGGACCCATTGCAACAAGGAGATGTACAAGTCGTTATGTCTAAAACGAACTTTACAACTTTGTTGGGGGGGGACGGGGAGGATTGGAGGGGTGAGGGGAGGATGGGAAGGGGAAACAAAGGAGGAGTCTACAATGTTCGATAAGAAATGTACTCATTATCTCGCCCATGTAATTGTAACCCCTCTGTACATTATTTTCACAATTAAAATTTTTTTAAATGTTGTTTAGTCTAATTTGCTTATGGCCAATGGTATCTTTAATTAGAAATATTGGTAACCTGTCCTCAAAGCATTTCATTGAGTGCATTTTTACTTCCAGCATTATCATCCTAAAGAATAGAATGATAAGAAATGCCATTAAGCAGAATTGAAATGAAATACCCCTCAGGGAATAAAGAGCGTTTTCTTTATTGAAGAACAAAGTCTGTTTAGGATACAGTTTGGTATTGGCATAAGAACAGACCTCAGGACCAATGGAATAGAATTGAAAACCCAGAAATGAACCTACAGACCTATAGCCATCTAATCTTCGATAAGGAAGCTAAAACAATAGAATGGAAGAAAGACAGCCTCTTCAGTAAATGGTCCTGGCAAAATTGGTTAACTACATGTAGAAAACTAAAGCTAGATCCTTATATATCACCCTGCACCAGAATCAACTCCAAATGGATCAAAGACCTTGAACTCAAAGCAGACACTCTGAAAACATTACAGGATGGAATAGGAGAAACCCTAGGTCTCCTTGGCTCAGGTCGAAATTTTCTGAATAGAGACCCGGAAGCACAACAAATCAAAGAAAGGTTGGACAAATGGGATTGCATAAGATTGCAGAGCTTCTGCAGGGCAAATGACATAGCTGGCAAGATCAATAGAAAGCCCACCGATTGGGAGAAGATCTTTACTAGCCATACAACGGACAAGGGTCTCATATCTAAAATATACTTGGAACTCAAAAAATTAAACCACCCAACAACAAATCCTCAAAGAAACAACTGCCCAATAAATAAGTGGGCGAAAGACTTAAAGAGAAGCTTCTCTGAAGAAGAAAGAAGGATGGCCAATAGACACATGAAGAAATGTTCAACATCCCTAGCCATAAAAGAAATGCAAATCAAAACAACATTGAGATATCACCTCACTCCAGTTAGAACAGCAAAAATCAAGAACTCTAATAACAACAGATGCTGGAGGGGATGTGGACAGAAAGGAACCTTACTTCATTGTTGGTGGGAATGTAAACTTGTTCAACCACTTTGGAAAGCAGTATGGAGGTTCCTCAAAAGACTTCACATAGATCTCCCCTATGATCCAGCAATCCCACTTTTGGGCATTTACCCAAATGTTTACAAACAAGACCACACTAAAGCTACCAGCACAACTATGTTTATTGCAGCATTATTTACCATAGCTAAGATATGGAACCAACCCAGATGCCCCTCAGTAGATGAATGGATCAAGAAAATGTGGTATATATACACAATGGAATTCTATGCCTCCATCAGAAAAAATGACATTTCCCCATTTGTTAGGAAATGGAAAGGTTTGGAAAAAATTATATTAAGTGAAGTAAGCCAGGCCCAAAGAAGCATAGGTCCCATGGTTTCCCTTATTTGCAATATCTAGTATAGGTATGAGTCAAGCGGAAAAGGTCAGATAATGTGATGTTAGGAAAATGAACCCTTAAATATGTATTTTAATGTTTTCGTTTCTTTCATGCATGTGTTTCTAACGCATTTACAAGATTATTTCTTTGTTGCTTTGTATGTCCCTCCCCCACAGTGTAACCCCCGCTTTCACTATATTTGATGTCAGTATAACATGTGGAGGAGATGGGGACAAACAAGTCGTTTAAGGATTCAGGTGGACCTGTTGCAACAATGAGATGTACAAAATGTCATGTCAAAACCAGCTTTACAATGTCGGTGTGGGGGGGGGGAGGGGGGTATAATTGGGTGGGGGGAGGGGGGTATAATTGGGTGGGGGGAGGGGGGAGGCGGGGAAAGGAGGTGAAGGGTAAACAAAGGAGGAGGCTGCAATGCTTGGTAAGAAATGTATGCATTATCCTGCCCATGTAATTGTAGGCCCTCTGTACAGTATGTTCTCAAATAAAATAAAATAAAATTTAAAAAAAAAGGATACAGTATATAGAATATAGAATTAAAATCTTCACTGAAATGAGGAACATATTTATGAAATTCTATGACCAGTGAATATTTGCTATTGAGAATTAGTTCTGATAGCTACAGAGTCAGGAATATGGAAAAATAAAGAGTACAAAGAAAGCAATCCATTGGAAAACATTCAAACATTTAAAATACTGAATGATGATTATAATTAATTTAGATTATATAATTATATAAAATATAGTGTATATAATAACTTTATAATTTATTGTTGAAATAAGCTCTGAATTATTATTATTCCTGATTCTCTTGTCAAAACACATATAAAAGTAGGTGGTAATTATTTTCAATCCATATTTTATTTAGATTGTTGTATTTTATGATCAATTTTAGCTTTCTAAAATATTTGTTTTTCCTCTAAAATTTGTTTCCCATAAAATTTTGGATTTAATGGCTCTGACAAATGAATAGCTCCTGGAATTTCAAAGCTAAAGTTCATAATGTATAGCAATGTCTTCAATGGCTATGAAGTTTATTGGGCCAAAAATTAAAATAAAAGTATACTAAATATTATTTTAGATCCTATAAGTTTTGAAAAAAAACATAGCCAAAGGATGGTAAATTCAGAGAGATAAAGTAAATCTTTCTTTCTGGCAATAAAAGCTTTGATTCCCAATTCTAATCTTTTCATTGCAGCTCATTGATCAAGTCAAGTGTGTCATTGATTTCTGACATTTTGGGGAAATGTAGAGGAATGAGAAAGCATAGTTTCTTCTCAAAATTTAGTAAATTAGGTAAGCACACATGCACACTGATATATTTGAGAAAAGGCCAAATGCCTGGAGTCTTTCACAGATACCTTGAAGACTTGAAGGTCATGAATTAAACAAGTTGTTACAATAACAATTATTATAGCCTTTCTAAGACTAGATACCCTTATACACCAATTACTCAGTTGATAATAGCCTATAGGGTAAATCATATAAAAGTTTTGGGATATAATATGACAAATGGTCATAAATAAATAAGAGTAGATTTTCTGAAATAAAATTATTAGTAGAGTTTCATGATTTTATTTTATTTTAACAAGTTTTGTATTATTAGCATCCTATAAACTTATTTTTATATATATTTTTATTGTAAAGATACTATACAGAGGGGTTACAGTTACATGAATAAGGTAATGAGTACATTTCCTATTGAGCATTGTTACCCCCCTCCTTTGCTTTTTTCCCCTACCATCCCTTCCCTCCCCATATCCCCAACTCCTCCTTCCCCCAAAGTTGTAAAGTTCATTTTCAACGTAGTGCCTTGTACATTTCATTGTTAAAATAGGTCAACCTGTATTCTTGTTTCAGTGTTTTGTTATTTCCCCTCCCCTCCCCAAATTAGAAAAAAAGTATATACAAGATGCAGGGTACCAGAATCAAACACAGTGAAACAAGAGGTGTACCATAGGGGAAGAACATACAAAAGAAACAAAAAAATCACATAGTACATTATAAGTACATTAAAAACAACAGTAGGAGAGATAAAACTTCTTGTCTCCTTATCTTGGGGTTCATTTTGCTTAGCATGATCTTATATGGTCATATGTGCATAGCTTTTGAGCTTTTCTACTTGTCTGGTAAGATTATCCTAGATGCATACTAGTTAATGAAAATAAGGGAAACCATGGGACCTATGTTTCTTTGGCCTGGCTTACTTCACTTAGTATATTTTTTTCCAGATCTTTCCATTTCCTAACAAATGGAGTGATATCATTCTTTCTGATGCAGGCATAGAATTCCATTGTGAATATATACCACATTTTCTTGGTCCACTCATCTACTGTTGGGCATCTGGATTGGTTCCATATCTTGGCTACAGTGAATAATGCTGTTATAAATATAGTTGTGTTGGTAGCTTTAGTATGGCCTTATTTGTGGTGGTTTGGGTAAATGCCCAAATGGGAGAAGATCTTCACTCACCATACAACAGACAAGGTTCTCAAATCTAAAATATACTTAGAACAAAAAAAAATTAAATCCCCCAACAACAAATCCTCAAAGAAACAACAGCCCGATTAATAAGTGGGCTAAAGATTAAAGAGGAAATAACGATGACCAATAGACACATGAAAAAATGCTCAACTTCTCTAGCCATAAAAAATGCAAATCAAAACAACATTGAGATTCCACCTCATCCCAGTTAGAATGGCTATAATCAAGAACTCTAATACCAACAGATGCTGGAGGGAATGTGGCCAAAAGGGAACCCTACTGCATTGTTGGTGTGAGTGTAAACTTATTCAACCACTTTGGAAAACAGTAGGTTCCTCAAAAGTCTGAGTGTTTTCTTATGTATAACATTCCTCAATATGTACATCTTCCATCTTCTAATATATCTTATTTTGTTTAATTAATTAGTCAAATAGAAAATATATACTGAAAGTAGTACTTGACTCATGCTAGTCAAGTACCACCACTGAGCCATATTTCCAATCCTTTAATCTAGTATTTTTGTTTTATAAATCAAAATTACTTTTCTAGTGTAGATATCATCTTGTTGTAATATTTAGTACAATAAATACTTTCTTAGGGAAATTAAGACAATTAAATCTGACATGTTTCACAGATGTGAATGTGAAACAATCTCTGAATTTATGATGTGGAAATATTAGTCTGTTGAGTGCATTTTGAGATTGCTAGAGACCAAATTTGTCACTCTCAATGGAGGTAAATAAGGAGAAAAAAAACCAAGGATTTTACTTGTCTATACCAAAGGGAAATTTCCTCTTTCTAGAAAAAAATCCTGCTAATATATAAATACATTTGAAATACTACCATTTTCAATTCCTGATGAAGTAATGAATCTAGGTTGTGAGGGATGGGGAATTAGCTGCCACTTAATGGAAGTTTATAACACACCTATGACTACTGTGAAAAAAATTAAATCTAGTGAGCTTTCTTACGATGTCTTCATACATAGACACAATATATTCCTTCATGATTCTCTTCCCCTCAGCCCTCTTGCTTATCCTTCGAATATTCCACATTTGTATTCAGGTAGACTAGTCTACATTCCACATACAAGAGGAAAATCTAACATTTATCCTTTAACACCAAGCCTTTTTCACTAACCATAGTGATCTCCAGTCTCTTTCATTTTCCTGCAAATGGCATAACATCATTATTTATGCTGAATCATACTCACTGTGTGTATCATGGGGGAAGAAAACAATAGAGGAGTATATTCTAATAAACATGAAGCACATGAATACATAAAATACTACAGTGAAGCACATTTTCAGCAACTAATATGCACTCATAGAAATTTTAATCTAGCCACATCAGCATTCTGAGATTTCGAGTTAGTTTGCACAAAACCTATATGAGAATTTGCATCACAATGGTGGTGGAGGCCAAAATAACTATTACTAAACACAGTAATACCCTAGGAATAACCACTTTTTAAAAAATGCATGGCAAATGAGTAAAGGAGAACTGGTTACAGAAATAAAAGTTCTATGATGATCCTTCATTCAAATGACACATAAAAACCTACCCAGAGTGTCATGCAATTCAACAACTGAATAAAAGTATTTACTAATAATAATAACAACAACAACAACAACAACAAGGGACTAGATGTTAAATTTTCCTGATATTACAGAGAGATATTTCTTATTTAAAGATTTACACTGAAGAAGTAGAACTATGGATCAAGTGATAGAATGATAGCCTTGAGTGAAAAAAAATAAGTAAAGGTACAAAAAATGAAAACACTTTTGGAACTGTTGATATGGCCCAAATAGTATAGCACAAGCTTTGAATGAAAAAGCAGATATATTAACCATGAAATATTTACAGTGGAAATAAAAGCAATACTTAGTATTTCTTCAAAATTATTTAGTTAAGGAGAATGTAGATTAAAAATATTGATAAGCTTTTGAATCTGCATGATGAGAATTTGATATTTTACTACTCTGCTCATTTTTATGTGCTTATTGGGAAAATTTGAGGATAAAACTTTTATTTAAGTAACACTAAATTTCACACCTGTCATATTGTCAATAAAGTTCCTAAGACATATAGAATCTTTCTGCATATTTGATATTAGGACAAAGTTTATTTAGAGGGTTGGATCTGTATATAATTTATGCTTGAAATAGGTTTGTTTTGTGAGTGGCTTCCAAGACGGGGCTGACTGAAAGTTTTTTTACATAATTCAAATTACTATGGTCCTGACTTACGGAGGAATGTTTCTATGTGCAATTTTTTCTTGGTCTATAAAGAAAACCATTAAAAATTCTCTTTGCAAAAAATTATTTGGAGAATTTGTATAAGCAATAATTGACTATATATGTCCATTACGGACAGTTTATATAGATTATGTCTTCTATGGCTAAATTTATAGGTGACTATTGTAAAATATATATATGTTTGAATATGTCCACAAAAATATTAAAATTAGAAATAAAAACACAAATGCTACAGAATTTGAATTTATTATTCATTACTGAAGGCTATTCATTTATACCACTATCCTCTTATTATACCTTTGAATTAAGAGAATAAAACAGAAACTTGAACATAAATTGTCAGTTAGGTTGGTAAATGATATTTCAATATCCATGTTATAAAAGGTTTCAGGCTCTCTGAGAGGACATATAAGTCATGAGAGGAGAGGAGAGGAAATGTCTTGTAACTAAGACTAGTCTTAATAGGCTGTGTTGGTATGGGTAATAGTGGTAGGAGTTTGGTTTTTAATAAGTAGGGTGAAAGCAATGAATATGGTCCAAATATATTGTTTGCACATAGGAAAATAGAACAATGAAACTTGTTGAAATTGTTTGAGGTATAAGGGAGGGGAGGAGAGTGGTAGATGGGATAAGATTATTTAGAATTTTGTGTAAATGTGTATGGAAATGTAACGATGAAATCTCACACTATAAAATAATATAAGCTAAAATAAAGGAAAAGAACAAAAACAAGAATGATCAGTATCCCATGTACTTCATACCTTAGTTACAAAGAACTACCTGTAATTCTTTTTTTGTTTTTTGTCAGTGGTGGGGCTTGAACTCTGGGCTTGGGTGCTGTCCCTCAGCAATTCAGCTCAAGGCGAGCACTCTACCGCTTGACCTACAGTGCCACTTCCGGTTTTCTAGTGGTTCATTGGAGATAAGAGTCTCACGGACTTTGGGGGGGGGGGGGGGGAGGGGGAAGGGAAGTGAAGGGTAAACAAAGGAGGAGGCTGCAATGCTTGGTAAGAAATGTATGCATTATCCTGCCCATGTAATTGTAGCCCCTTTGTACAGTATGTTCTCAAATAAAATAAAATACAATTAAAAAAAAAAAAAAAAAAGAGTCTCACGGACTTTCCTACCCGGGCTGGCTTTGAACCGCCATCCTCAGATCTCAGCCTCCTGAGTAGCTAGGATTACAGGCGTGAGGCACCAGCTACTACCTGTAATTCTTAAAGCAATTTATGTTGTTCACCGTTCTATGCCCATTTATTTAGTTTCATATATTGTTCACATTTCATTTACTATGTAAATGATTCCTTCTACATTATCTTTCTTGATTTTGTGTGTATGTGTGTGTGTTTGTGCATTTGTGTGGTGGGAGGGTGGGGGATGGGTGCTGGTGATGAGACTTGAACTCAAGGCTTGAGTACTGTTCCTCAGCTTTGATCCTGTGATTTGCAGTACAATCAAGTGAATGTTAAGTACATTCAAGCATTGTTGGGAGTGTTTCACTTGCACTTTGTTCTTGTGAACTGTCACGTTGGCCCAGTGAGAGAGACCCAGTCATGACACTCATTCCGTCTCTGTGGAAACTGAGGAACTGCCAGAAACTTGCCCCAGTCTCTCATATTTTTTTCTTTTTCTTGTAAATATTTTGTTCAGAAGGGGTGACCATTACATAAATAAGAAAATGAATACTAGTCCTTCATTTTCTAAAAAAAAAAACAAAAGAATCCAGAGAGTCTAGTTGGAAAGCTCCTGCTTCTAGTTATCATGATGTCCTATTTTTGTATGAATTCAAGAAACTTTGTTTAATAAAACAAGAAATCACCTACCCATATGTTAGCACCATTCTAAGGGCATTAAAGCTGAGATTGTCTGGTCATTTTTGTTAGACATATCATTTATTTAAAATATTTGTCCACACACCAGAATCAGACATAGATGAATTAATTTACAAATAGAAGCATTTTAAATTCAGTGGAGCATGCCCACCTTCTAGTAAAATAATAATTCTGCAAATAGCAACCTCTAAACTCACTTTTCTTTCATGTTCTCTCTCCCCATCTGACATCTATGCCTTTCAAAATAAAATCTACATTCTTTGATGTTATTCGTGAAAGTATGAAAGACCCATTTGTTTTCCTAATGATTTTCTCAACTCTACATGTCCAACATTGATTTCTTCCCCTTTTCTACTTGTAATGGTGCACGAGATGATAGTCTTTCCTGCATTTCCTTCCTTAAACTGTCACCTGCACTGTTGATCTTGCCACGATGACCCAGTGCGACCTTGGAATGAAAACCAATAATGTGCTATGAAAATAAAGACAAGACAGCTTACAAAACTGGTTCTAAATTATAGAGCTGCTTAGTGATCTGTAACCACCCAAATTCCTGCAGCTTGACAGCTGGCTAGTAAAACCAGGACAGACCACCAGCTTGGATTTATGACCTTGATGAGGGCAAATCACACAGTCTGTGGTAGAGTTACCAGATATATATATATATATATATATATATATATATATGTATATATATATACATATATATATATATATATATATGAAGCAAAGTCTTTTAAACTGGACTTATTCTGTTTTCCAAGTTTTTCCTCCTTAAAATGAGAATTAGGACAATGTTGGAATTATTCTAAAAATGAGAACAGACAAATTAGCATTTTTAGAAATTTTATTCATAGTTAATTACAAATGCAAAAGATTTCCTTAAGATGATTATTATTGCCCTTGGAATAATGTTGTTTCAATTTTACTTCTGTGCAAACCTTCCACCTTATAATTTTTCCATTTATTTTATTTATTTATTTTTGTCTGTCATGGGGCTTGAACCTCTGGGCTTGGGCATCAAGGCGAGTGCTCTACCATTTGAGGCACAGTACCACTTTTGGTTTTCTGGTGGTTAATTGGAGATGAGTCTGATTGACATGCCTGCCTGGGCTGGCTTTGAACCATGATCCTCAGACCTCAGCCTCCTGAGTAGCTAGGATCACAGGTGTGAACCATGGGCACCTGGCCTTTTAGTAATTTTTATATTATAATTTGAAATTTATATTTGCAAAACTGATACAAAGTTATTTCCCTTTTATTTAGATTCAGCAATTGTTTATTTGTTTGGTTGTTTGTTTTTTGTTCTAGTTTTTCTTGAGATAGGATCTCTCCATGTAGTACAGGTTGAAGTAAGCCAGGCCCAAAGAAACATAGGTCCCATGGTTTCCCTTATTTGCAATATCTAGTATAGGTATGAGTCAAGCGGAAAAGGTCAGATAATGTGATGTTAGGAAAACGAACCCTTAAATATGTATTTTAATGTTTTCGTTTCTTTCATGCATGTGTTTCTAATGCATTTATAAGATTATTTCTTTGTTGCTTTGTATGTCCCTCCCCCACAGTGTAACCCCCGCTTTCACTTTATTTGATGTCAGTATGACATGTGAAGGAGATGGGGACAAACAAGTCGTTTAAGGATTCAGGTGGACCTGTTGCAACAAGGAGAATTACAAAATGTCATGTCAAAGCAAGCTTTACAATGTCGGTGTGTGGGGGGGAGGCGGGTATGATTGGGTGGGGGGGAGGGGGGAGGCGGGTAAGGAAGGTGAAGGGTAAACAAAGGAGGAGGCTGCAATGCTTGGTAAGAAATGTATGCATTATCCTGCCAATGTAATTGTAACCCCTCTGTACAGTATGTTCTCAAATAAAATAAAATAAAATTAAAAAAAAAATTCAGAGAAGGCTCTCTAGTGAGATCTGGACTTCCTGTGAATTAACTGAATGGTTTTGTCAAAAATATTAAATCAACTTGCCTTTAAATACAAATTGACTAGGTCTGTCTTGTACATGCTGGGAAGTATGTTTGGAGACACCAAAAAACAAGCTCTTGGTCAAACACTAATATGTATTACTTTACCTTTATGTGATGCAGCATTATGTTGTATTTATTCAACATCCTATTGATGAGATACTTTTCTCTTTCCTCTTCTTGATCACATCCAAACTGTTCTAAGTTCTCTATGTGTTGGAAGGGATACAAGGTAGACACAATTGTAACAGGGATGGTGGGGTAGCTTTAACCCATGGCCACACTGAAGAGCACAGTAGGGTCAAAGCTTCCTGGGGTGAGTGCACATTTCTGATCTGATTGATTTTTTTTCTAAGAATCCAAAACCTCAGCTAGAGTAATATTCAGTCATAATGCTGTCACCACATTGCATGCAGGTTCAGTGAACAGAAAGAAGTATTCTTTACTTTCCCACAAAATTAATACACGAAGCAAGTGTGATCTGAGAAAGAGAGATAGATGATCATGATAATTCTTTGAACATCCTCTGTTTTGTTTGTGGCTATCTGTGCACATGTACTTTCTGGGGTAGGGTACTTACATCTTCATTCGACTTACTTATGTATAATTGGCCAATAGTTCAGAGCATGCTGTTCTTGTTTCCCACCTCATAAGACACAGACAATTCATTCATGTTTGGGAAAAATGAGGATGCTTTTTTTTCTCCACAAGAGCACTGGAGTAAGAGTTTCCTTATCCACCCAAGTTCTAATGCCTGTCACATTAAATAACATCAGGCTGTGGAACTGTGGTCAAGCCACTTTATCTTTAGACTATTTCCTTACTTGCAAGGGCCAAGTATTGCTCCTGAAAGTTCCATTGTCCTGAAAACAACCAAACAACCTAATCCACAAAGCTGATTTTCTGTCTTGTGAAAGACTTAATGAAAATAGTTGCTCACTTGGAAAACTGGGATTCCTGTCAACCATGATGTTAGCTTAGCACTGACTCTGGCCAGAAGAGGTCTTCTCTGTACTGTAAATGTATGCAAATTACACTTCTTGGTGCTAGGACAAGGAGGAAACACTAATTAATAAGGGACACAGAAGAAAGGACAAAGATAACCCTGTACCGAGCCATTAGCAGAACTTGAAACTGATATCTAAGAAACTCATTCTTAATTCTTAAGGTATTTATTTTTATTTATGGTTTCTATATTTTCAAAGCATTCATTGGCTCTATCCTCACAATTTCTCTCCTCAGCAAATCAAGAAAGAACTTTGTAAGCTCACTATGTATTGCTTTAAGCTCTATTACCTGTGGTGGAGTTAATATATAAGAGAGTCTTCAAAGGAAATCATAAGGAAGTTTTTGCAAGTCTACTAAGGTTGACTTTTCTAAGAGGAACTGCTTGGTGAGGTGCAGTGACTTCCACCTATAATCCCAGCTTCTCTGGGGAAGGGATTAGAAAATCATGTTTGAGAGCAGCTCAAGCAAACAGCAATCAATAATGACCGATCAACAGTTACCATGTCAATCAAATAAACTGGGCCTGAGGATACATGCCTGTACAGGAGTGAAGGCCAGCTTCAGACATAAGCAGAAGACCCTAATTGAAAAAGAACAAAAACAAAAGAAGCTAGGATATGTGGCTCAAGTTTTAGAGTATCTTCCTAGCATGCGAAAAGCCCTGTGTTCAAATCCCAGGGCCATCACCAAAAAGGAAAAAAAAATAGGATAAGGAATTGCTAGGTCAAAACAGATAACACTTAAAACTGATCTCTAAATTTATTGGCCATTTATATTTTTTTCTTCTGTGAATAGATTTTATTCATTATTCTGTTGATATATCTTTTAGTTCTTTAGAGTAATGCCCAGCAGACATTGAAAGCATTGAACATTAAGAGTGATGAATATCTGAAATGAAATTATTAGTGACATGCTGCAGAAGATACCAGACATGTGGGAACAAAATCCACTTTTATTGTGGTTGGGACATTCAGTGTGTGGTACCACACTTTGACCTTCAAGTGTTTTGAAAGGATATATTTGAATTTATTTTCAGAATGATACCATGGTAAAGGAACATGCAAAGTTACAAAGTCAGTGTAATGATTCAGTGTCAAGATGCCATGAGCCCCTACCTCATGCCCAACAGTAAATGTTATACCCATGACCCACAGCAACTGCCTGGAAAACTAGGTTTCTTCTGTCTGATGACTAGGATGCCTGCATTGTGCATAGACTCTAGATTTCAGAACAACTTAAAGAAGGCATTTTTAATAATGCTAGCTATAAAAAACTTGTTTTTACAGTTTAATAAAAAATGAATAGTAGGAAGCCAGAGCATGTGTTTGGGGGCAAAGTTATGGGAAGGGGAATAGACAAATGGAGAGAAGGGTGGGTGAGTCATAATATTCAATGTACATATGTGAACATGGATGAAGTAACTTGGAGGGATGGATGAGGTTGGAGGAGATAGGAGAGAATGAAAGAAGGGGAGATATTTGATTAGGATACATTCAACTCATACACTGACATGTAGAATTAAAACAGTTTGTACCACTACTTAAAGATAACAATTAATCATAAGAGGTTTCTCTTTGTTGCTGTTGTTTTCAATGCACTATGTGATTTTTTTGTTTCTTTTGTATGTTCCTCACCCATGGTATAACTTCTGTTGTCACTCTATTTGATTTTGGTGAATGCATCTTGTATATACATTTTTCTAATTTGGGGAGGGGAAGGGAAATAACAAAATGCTGAAGCAAGGATGTAGGATGACCCACTGTAACGATGAGATGTACAAGACACTATGATGAAAATGAACTTTACAACTTGGCGGAGGGGAGTAGGATTTAGGGAGGTGGGGAGAGAGGGATAGTAGGGAAAAAACAAAGGAGGGGGTAATAATGCTCGATAGGAAATGTACACATTACCTTACTCATGTAAGTGTAACTCCTCTATACAGTAACTGTATAATATAAAAATATTAAAAAGATAATAAAATAGTAATCCTTTCATAGTATTTAGTGTTTTAATTAATTTTTGCAAAGTAAAATATTTGTTTTTATAAGCTAGACAATGCTACTTAGGCAAAAGACAAAGTGTGAACCAATGCAACAGTGATAATCACAAGACACTATATTGGAAATGAACTTTACTACTTGGGGAATAAATGGAGTCAAGGGGAGGGAACGTGGTAGAAAATTAGGGAGGAGGTAACACTGTTGGATAAGAAATGTACTCATTATGTAGCTGTAAACCCTCTGTACATCACCTTTACAATAAAATAAAAAAGAAATACCTAGCTAAGCCTGAATGGCTCACAGTTGTTATTCCAGTCACTCAAGAAACTAAGATCAGAGGAGTTCTGTTCAAAACCAGCCTGGGAAGACTTATTTCCTATTAGCCCCAAAATGCCCAAAGTGGAACTGTGACTCAAATTGTAGAATGCTAGCCTTGACTGTAAAAGGCTAAGGGACAGCGCCCAAGACCTGACTTCAAGGCCCAGAGCTGGTATACACACACACATACACAAACATACACATACACACACACATACACACACACACACACACACACACACACACGCACGCACCCGTGTGTGCGTGCGCACACACACACACACACAGAGGCACAAACTTAAGTTTCCCTTCTCTATGGCTGCTTCTCTGCATATATAACTTAATGAAGGATTTCTTTCTGTAGGCTCTTTCAAAAATACTTATTTATCATTTATGTTTTTGGTTATATTAGGATTTGCATTTATGAGGTAGTTGGGCTACTACTTGTATCATGCTTATAGGCTTTTTTGCTTTGGTGCCTTTTTTCAAATAGAGTCTTATATTTTTACTCAGACTACCCTGAACTGAGATCCTACTCATTCTTCCTGCATAATTATGACAATAGAACAGAGGTCAGATTTATTGGTTTAGATGGAGTCTTCAAAATGTTATGCCTGGACTGTGCTTAAACTGTGATTCTCTAGATAGCTCTGAGTAGCTGAGATTATAGGCATGAATTTCCTTGCTTGGTCTATAGTTTGGGGAAAAATATTTTAAGAATAGAGTTACATGCTACTTTTCTATCCTTTAATAGAAAAACTTCTATGTATAACATTTATGAGTCAAAATTCCTTTTATAAAAAAAATCAAGTTAAACTTGTTCTAGTCAAAATACATGAACAATAAAATACTTCAAAAACGAAATCAGAAACCATGAGTGGCCAAAGCCTGTCACAATTTGGTGATATCAGGACCTCAGAACAGGGTTTCAATAGTCCTGCCTCCAACTCCAAACATGCCCACCACACACAACACTGAGCACTTGCATGTTTCCTTAGTCATAAATTTTATTTATTATTATTAGCATCAAGGGGGATTCATTTTTTTTTTTTTTTTGGTCGGTCGTGGGGCTTGAACTCTGGGCCTGGGCACTGTCCCTCAGCTCTTCAGCTCAAGGCGAGCGCTCTACCACTTGAGCTACAGCGCCACTTCCGGTTTTCTGGTGGTTTATTGGAGATAGGAGTCTCACGGTCTCTCCTGCCCGGGCTGGCTTTGAACCGCGATCCTCAGATCTCAGCCTCCTGAGTAGCTAGGATTACAGGCGTGAGCCACCAGCGCCCGGCTGGGATTCATTTTTAATATGAGCATTTATATATGTGCATATGTATGCATATATATGTATATAAACACACAACTTGATTAGAGTCCCCCCTTATTTACACCTACTCTCCCCTCTCCCAAACCAGTTTCAGCCAGCTTCACAGTTGCATTTCCACACATGTATAGGAAGTACTGTGACCATATTCCTCTCCTTTCTTCTCTCTTGTCACCTACCGCACCTGTTAGCTCCTACACACCACACAGCTGTCCACTCCCTCACAGTCATTCTTGTTCTACTACAAGTTGTCTCAAGGGATCCTATCAGGTTTCTTACCTGCATAGTCTGTACTCAGAACGATATGTGATGTTCATGTACATGCGTGTCCATAGGTTTATATATGCTCATATGTCACGCTTAGGTGTGAACGCGCATATTTCTGCTTTAGGTTTAGTGTTTCTAAAGGAGAAAACACCTACAATATTTTCTTTCTGCCGAGCACCGGTGGCTCATGCCTGTAATCCTCGCTACTCAGGAGGCTGAGATCGGAGGATCGCATTTCAAAAGACAGCCCAGGCAAGAAACTCCGTGCGACTCTTATCTCCAATAAACCACTAGAAAACCGGAAGTGGCGCTGTGGCTCAAGCAGTAAGCACTGGCCGTGAGCTGAAGAGCATAGGGACAGCGCCCAAACCCAGATTTTAAGCCCCACGACCAACCAAAAACCAAAAAAATTCTTTCTGAATCTGGCTTACTTTGCTTACTATAATGGATTCCATATAATATATTCCAAATAATATAATGGATGGCAGACCCATCTGTTTCATATTTTATTCTTTCTTGGTTAATAATATTCCTTTTCTGTGTGTGCATGTTATGTAGTAATATATGTATCATATATTATATATATATATATATATATATATATAAATTTATATGTGTGTATATGTCCCATTCTTGATACATCACCCAGTTGTGGCTCATCCGGGCTCTTTGTATAGCTTGGACACTATAAAGAGTATGGTACATTGTTTCTATCATTTTCTGACTTACTCTTCTGTGGATTGATGCCTGAGTGTTCTGAATGTATGTTTTAAGTATTATACTCCCGCGCTACACTAATGCTCTGAACCATGGACCATATTGAGCAGCAATGACTTAGAGATTGCCTGCAAAACATAATACCAATTAAACATTTAATTTTTTCAGAAAATTAAGTTCAACTGTACCAGAAGAGCACATTGCTGGGAGAACAATGTCAGTTCTGTACAGATCCAAGGTGATGCCCAGTACTTCATCAACGATCTTGGAATTCCCACTGTGCAGTTCTTTTATGAGGACAAGAAGGCCTTGGAGGTGATTGTTTCTAAGCAATGTAACACAGTCATAGGCAGTGAAGCTGTTGGGAAGAATTCAATTTCATTATGGCTTCTGGTCTGTCATACCAAACAGGTCACTCTAGAAAGTGGCTTCAATGAGAGAGTTATTCTTGTTCAGAGACTTTTAACAGTATTTGAAAACATCAGCTCTTTCCAATTTTGTCGAATTCAATTTGGAAAAGATTTATGCTGTCACTCACATTTTCACGGTATGCTTTGCAACCAGAAATTTGTAGTTGTTGGATTAACATCAAAACATAATTGTAATCTTTGGTATTCACAGAAACAGATGACATAGGCCATAGATCTTCCATTCTTGGCCTGAGGAAAAATGCATTTCATCAGCTTTATGTTATGGGAGCCTGGTGAATGAGCCACCCAAGATCTGTCAATAGTTTGCCTGCTTGGAAAAGAGCTGACAGTTTCTGAAGAAGGAAACCACCCTCTTAATCCCAAGAAATATTTCAAAAGTATGATTTATCTTAATTAGCTTGTGTTCATCCATGGGATAGATGTCTTTACTTTTCATCTCAGAATTATATCATTGTAGAGTATAAATATAAATCTTTTGGGATATTTTATCTTTATTTACAAATTGGTCACACATTATTGAGTACTATTTGAAAGTATAGAGAATAGTCAGTTTGAAATAATTTTTACATTAAAATAATTATGACTATTTAACTGAGTGAAGCCTACATTGCTCTTGAAATAGTGATGGGCCAAATGTCTTTCCATGATCTGTGGAAAACTTGATTCTAGTTACATAGTAGCTTTTTAGCAACTTTTAGTTCACATTTCTCTGTAGCGATCCTCTCAGCCCTCCCCTTTTAAATGCCATGGAAATAGTCAATCCTCACTAACTCTAATACATAACATATAATACATAATAATGACAACCCAAACTCATGAAACAGAGAAACTATGGATGAAACCTGTTGTGCTGAGATGAAATATAAGAAATGGGAAAGATCATTTTTTTGGACTTGTCTGGTTTTGTATGTTAGGATTTTAACATGCCATTGGTTAAAAACAAGCACAGTTGGAGAAGTATTTCTTCTCCTGTGAAATCTCCAGTGAATTCAGAAATCAAGTCATTTTCCATTTTCCTGCCTGATATATCTCTAATACCTCATATCATTTCCTCCATCCCAATGTTTCAGCTCTTATCTCATTAGCAAGTTGAACACCAGCAGTTTTTCCATGTTTCTAATTCATTTTGCTATACTTTTCTGCCAAGAATTTAGAACTAATCTAGTATAGCCTTGGGAATTGGACAAAATTCTGACTCTGACACTTTGTAGGCAAAATATTGGACTTTGCTCAGCATAATTTTACAAATGAGATTCTTAGGTGTACTTAGGAATCTACTTCATAGAACTATGGTGAGGTTTAAATGAAACTGAACATTAGATAATGTTGAGCTCAGATTGTGGCTCCATCAGCTATAACTATCACAGTAGTTATTATTTGACTGCAGGACAACGTATTGGTGGAAAATTTCCAACTTTTAAGATTGGGACACTTCCTGGCAAGGGAGGAGCTTATTAACAATTGACAACTAAAAAATTTCCTAGGATGTCATCTGATGAACAACAGTGGGTGGATCTCAGGTGTGAATAGGAGAAGATGTGGAAACAAGGCCTGGTGATGTGGTGAGAACTCACAACACTGTGCTGATCTGGCTTAGTCTGAAGGAGCTAATCAAATATTCCAGTGACACCCAAACATCTAACTCTCAACATCAAAAATATTTTTATTACCATTCTGTAAAAGTAGCTAAAAAGAGACCCAATCATTTATGAAAATTAACTTTGCTCATACTGATTTTGTAGAGAAAATTGTGTGTGTGCGTGTGTGTGTGTTTACTGGGTACTGGGGCTTAACTCAGGGCCTTGGTGCTGTCCTATAAGTTTTTTTGGCTCATGGCTGGTATTTCACCACTTTAGTCAGATCCTCATTTCCCATGCAGGTTAATTGGAGAGAAGAGATTCACAGGTTTATCTGCCTGTGCTGGCTTCAAAGTTGGTCCTCAGATTTTAGCCTAATGAGTAGCAAAGATTGAGAGAATTATTTAATGGATTTTTCCCTTACAAAATGTGAATGCTTAGGATGAGAGGATTTTGTGTGAAATCCCCAAAGAACAAATACTAACCTTTATTTCTGTGTTAGCCTATAGCAAAACACTTGGATACAGCTTTAATGAGGAATTGTAACTATAGAAGAGTTTTATCTGTGGTAATAATATTTATATTATGTCAATTAGTAAAGAAGTTAAGGAAATTAGAATCCCATCATTAATTTGCTTGAATGTTAAAATACATTTTTTTCAATTCTTTTATAATGCACATTGTTACAGGTAATTTTTCCAATATGTCGCAATAATACAGGAGCAATAACAATAAAAGCAATAACAATATTTCTTCTTGTAAGACACTTAATGAAACTTTCATATTTGTTCTAAATATTATTTATTTTTAATTTTCACTACTGCTGAGATTTAAGTATTTTCTTTTTTTTTTTTTTTTTAAATTGTATTTTATCTTATTTGAGAACATACTGTACAGAGGGGCTACAATTACATGGGCAGGATAATGCATACATTTCTTACCAAGCATTGCAGCCTCCTCCTTTGTTTACCCTTCACTTCCCTTCCCCGCCTCCCCCCTCCCCCCACCCAATTTTACCCCCCTCCCCCCACCCAATTATACCCCCCTCCCCCCCCACACCGAAATTGTAAAGCTGGTTTTGACATGACATTTTGTACTTCTCATTGTTGCAACAGGTCCACCTGAATCCTTAAACGACTTGTTTGTCCCCATCTCCTCCACATGTTATACTGACATCAAATATAGTGAAAGCGGGGGTTACACTGTGGGGGAGGGACATACAAAGCAACAAAGAAATAATCTTATAAATGCATTAGAAACACATGCATGAAAGAAACGAAAACATTAAAATACATATTTAAGGGTTCATTTTCCTAACATCACATTATCTGGCCTTTTCCGCTTGACTCATACCTATACTAGATATTGCAAATAAGGGAAACCATGGGACCTATGCTTCTTTGGGCCTGGCTTACTTCACTTAATATAATTTTTTCCAAACCTTTCCATTTCCTAACAAATGGGGAAATGTCATTCTTTCTGATGGAGGCATAGAATTCCATTGTGTATATATACCACATTTTCTTGATCCATTCATCTACTGAGGGGCATCTGGGTTGGTTCCATATCTTAGCTATGGTAAATAATGCTGCAATAAACATAGTTGTGCTGGTAGCTTTAGTGTGGTCTTGTTTGTAAACATTTGGGTAAATGCCCAAAAGTGGGATTGCTGGATCATAGGGGAGATCTATGTGAAGTCTTTTGAGGAACCTCCATACTGCTTTCCAAAGTGGTTGAACAAGTTTACATTCCCACCAACAATGAAGTAAGGTTCCTTTCTGTCCACATCCCCTCCAGCATCTGTTGTTATTAGAGTTCTTGATTTTTGCTGTTCTAACTGGAGTGAGGTGATATCTCAATGTTGTTTTGATTTGCATTTCTTTTATGGCTAGGGATGTTGAACATTTCTTCATGTGTCTATTGGCCATCCTTCTTTCTTCTTCAGAGAAGCTTCTCTTTAAGTCTTTCGCCCACTTATTTATTGGGCAGTTGTTTCTTTGAGGATTTGTTGTTGGGTGGTTTAATTTTTTGAGTTCCAAGTATATTTTAGATATGAGACCCTTGTCCGTTGTATGGCTAGTAAAGATCTTCTCCCAATCGGTGGGCTTTCTATTGATCTTGCCAGCTATGTCATTTGCCCTGCAGAAGCTCTGCAATCTTATGCAATCCCATTTGTCCAACCTTTCTTTGATTTGTTGTGCTTCCGGGTCTCTATTCAGAAAATTTCGACCTGAGCCAAGGAGACCTAGGGTTTCTCCTATTCCATCCTGTAATGTTTTCAGAGTGTCTGCTTTGAGTTCAAGGTCTTTGATCCATTTGGAGTTGATTCTGGTGCAGGGTGATATATAAGGATCTAGCTTTAGTTTTCTACATGTAGTTAACCAATTTTGCCAGGACCATTTACTGAAGAGGCTGTCTTTCTTCCATTCTATTGTTTTAGCTTCCTTATCGAAGATTAGATGGCTATAGGTCTGTAGGTTCATTTCTGGGTTTTCAATTCTATTCCATTGGTCCTGAGGTCTGTTCTTATGCCAATACCAAGCTGTTTTGATTACTATGGCTTTATAGTAGAGTTTGAAATTTGTTATTGATATTCCTCCAGCAGTGTTCTTTCCGTTGAGGAGCGTTTTTGCTATTCGGGGTCTTTTATTGTTCCATATGAATTTTTGGATTGCCTCCTCTATTTCCTTGAAGAATGAGGGTGGAATTTTGATAGGTATCGCGTTGAATTTGTAGATAGCCTTGGGAAGTATTGCCATTTTCACGATGTTAATCTTGCCAATCCAGGAGCATGGGAGGTTTTGCCATTTTTTAAGTTCTGTGTTGATTTCCTTTTTCAAGATTTTAAAGTTTTCATCATAGAGGTCCTTCACTTCTTTGGTTAAGTTAATTCCTAGGTATTTTATTTTTTGTGGGGCTATTACAAATGGAGTTGCTTTCCTAATTTCAGCCACACTTTTCTCATTGTTGGCATATAGAAAAGCCATTGATTTTTGGGGGTTAATTTTATATCCTGCTAGAGATTTAAGTATTTTCTTACCCCAACTTTCTAGTGAGAAAATTAAAACTTTTAGAATTTAACTTATTTTCCAAGTTTACACAAGTAAGTCTAGGTTTCTGGACACAAGGTCTGTGGTAGTCATTTTTTTTAATCCATTTCCTTAGTTTTACAAAATATGTCCTGAAACATTCTGTGGAAATGCCATTGAAGAAAACATCATTGTTCTTGTAGCTACTTTTACAAAGTTTCTTATCAAACAACATACATATGTAATAAATCATTTAAACTCAGCTTTTCAATAGTACATACTTGCAATTTCTCCTTTTAATGGATTACTCTTCTCAGTTTACATTTGTGTTGGCAATTCAGAGCTAATAACATTTCTGTCTCAAATTTTATACCCCTACAAATCTCTGATGTTATTGATGCATGGCTGTGAGAAGAATGTATGCTATAACACAAAGATAACCACAAAAATGCTAATTCAATAAATACAAGCAACAAAACATCAACAATACTTACTGGTTGTGGTAAATTGTCCCCAGACACTAAATAAATATCTACCAGGACACAAAGGTCACCAGCTACTAACTTACAGAAATCCTTTTACTCTCTGACTGTACATTCTTCAAAGCACACCTATGCCTCAAACTTGGAACCAGTCTATGTATTTAGTGATGGTACTGGTGCTTGAACGGAGAGCCTGGGATTATCCCTGAGCTTTTTGTGTTCAAGGCTATCACTCTTCCACTTGAGCCACAGCTCCATTCTGGCTTTTTTGTTGATCGATTGGAGATGTGTCTTTTTTTCCTGCCCCATCTGACTTTGAGTATTATATCTCAGCCTCCTGCATAGCTAGGATTACAGGCATGAGCTACCAGCCCCCAAGTGTTTCTCTATGTTCATCTAGGAAATGTCTACCATTTATTGAGAGCTTGCTATTATAACAAGGTATACCACTTTTATAATTTAATCTTTTATAAGTTATAATCCAGCTACTACCATTAACTCTTTTTTCACTGAAAATGAAATGGAATTTAATATCAAAGTCACAAAGACATTAAACAGTCAGTACAGAAGCTCCCTTCAGATCTGTTTGGCATTCAGGCCACATTTTAAACTATTGCATAAAGGTTCCAAATTAGAAGCCCAACGGCAAGATTAAGTCCACCAATTTAATTTCCTTATTAAAAATAAATTTTTGGAAATATTGGGGTTTTCCTTTTCCATGGAAATAATCAGCTGACTGAACATTGCTCTCTCAAATTTGCCATGATCTCTCCCAAAGAATCTGCCATGGTATTTGTCTAAGAGTGCAGTTAATAGACTGGAGGTGAGGCTCAGGTGGTAGGGCAACAGCTGTGAGCAGATAGTCACTAGCTGTGAGGGAGACTATAAGGCCCTCAATTCCATCCCCAATACTGATAGTCCTCCCCCAAAAATAGAAAATTAAACTTTAGTTAATAAGAGTAATTGTTCAATTCCTCTTTCTGTAAAATAAATAAATAAATAAGAGAGAATAGAGTACAGAGAGGCTATGGTTTTACAGATTTATATCACATTCAATATTCACTTGGCTTCTCTATATTATCTATGACATTTTTGGGGGATGCCGGTTCCAGGATTTGAACTCAGGGTTCTTATTCTATTTGCTGGATGATTCCTGCTGATGTTCTGCCACACCTCTGGTGTGGCTTTTTGCTATTTATTTTAGAATGGGATCTCATAGATTCTGCAGACCAAGTTTGTTTTGCACTGTGATCCTCTACATGTCAGCCACCTAGTAACTAGTATTACAGACATGAACCACTGAAACTCAGGTTATGTGTACTCATTTTAAACAAATATCTACAATGAACAATTCTCTTGCTTTCACACACAAAAGTATATGTATTCTAAATTAACCAAATTTCATCCACATTTTGAAGGAATAACCTAAAATTTAGCCCATGTTGCTATGTTGTATATATTAGAATTTCTGAAAATATATGCTCTTTACCATGTAAGAACAAATATGAGACTATTACCCTTCTACTGGGGACACTTTCCAGAACCCTAATGCATGCTTGAAATGGCAGAGACCCCTGAGCTCTGTAAGACTGGTTTCTCCATACAAACTGGTGCCAGGTAGTGAATAACAATGGTGACAAATGATAATTGTTTTCATAATATGCTGTAATACAGCTCTCAATTAAACTATTGTACATTTAGGACACAATGTTAAATCAAAGAAAGGCTACTTGAGCTCTTTTGCAGTGAGAGCATCAGTCAGCCTGATGACTGACAGAATTAGGTAATCAATAGGAGAGTAGTGTAGGCTGTACAGATACACTGCAGAGAAGTGAGCTACACTGTGTGTCAGGATGAGGAAACCTGGCTCCCAATCTCACTATGCTATCAGTAATAAAAGGATGCAACTTGAAACTAATGAATTGTTTATTTCTGGAATTTTTCACTGAATATTTACAGATTATGATCAATTATATGTAACTGAAGCTGAACCGCAAAACCATGGATAACAAAATAAACCTCTTTTTAATGATTAAATCTTGATAAGAGGAAAACTATACTGTAGGGAAAAAGTGAATGATATAAAAATAATTTTTTACAGGTTGGCAGGACATTATTTGTTCTATTTTTAATGGACCTTGACATTTTAAACATCTTTTTCCAATATTTTATGTGTGTCCCATTCAGATATATTGTTTCTCTAAAATTACTTAAACTCCAGTCTTCTTTAGCTCCTTGTGGCATCTGTACTCTTAATTTTCTATTAACAAAATTTCACCAGTGCAAAACAAGGTTTGGATTTGCACAAATGTTAATGTGATTCCTTTTTCTAAGGTATTGTACTGTTAATTGAAACATCTCTGGTTGTAAGCTTCATTTAAATAAGGGTTTAAATTTGTAAACACTAGTGCACCTGTTAAGAGAAGCATTTTGCATCGATTAAACGTGAGGCAGAGATGGCTGGGAAGGAAATAAAAAGACAGATGCTTTCTGATTAAGAGTGCAATATTTATGACAGTCTGGTAGTCCAAGGCACAGTTCTTCTGTCACTTACCAGCTGTTTCACACAATCCTTGTTCCAGATTGCTCTAGTTACTCCCTGTAGGCCAGGTCAGAGGGCCTCCCTCTCTTAGTATATCAAGAGATCAATTCATAACCTATCAAGCTTCATGCCACAGACAGAAGCTTTGGTTCCTCACTCTGCTTAACCTCATATTTCTTGCTCTTTTGTTTGAAACGTTCTACTTTAAACCAAATTTACCTCTAGAATAGAACTTTGACATTTAAATAATAATAGGCTGAATGGGTATTATAGCTTTTATATATTCGAAGTCATGATATCATTATTTCTATATCATTTAGTAAATCATAGGTATATATCTAAGTAGCATTAGTGTATTGAAAGTCTTTATTAGCTTTTCCTTACATGCTAGATGGCCTGAGTGACAATTGAGATTCTTTTTTTTTTTTTATTGTGAAAATACCGTACAGAGGGGTTACAATTACATGGGCAAGGTAATGAGTACATTTCTTATCAAGCATTGTTGCCTCCTCCTTTGTTTGCTCTTCCCATCCCACTACCCCCCAATTGAGATTCTTGAATCAATATTCAACAGAATGTAGGAAAGTATTTGTGTGTATGCATCTATGTGTGTGCATGCATACGTGTGTGTGTGCATATGTATGTGTGTGACTTTGACGTGGAAAATTTTATGGAGTAAAACCAATAATTTATATTTGCAGATATAGTAAAATACAGCTCAGTAACAAATATATACATATTTTGGATTAAAGTAATAAATAGTTTACATGTTGATGCATCATGCTTTATTCCAAATAGAAGAAGAATTTGTACTTTATTTGGTGATCACTATTTTCTGCTTGGAATTTGCTCCTGTCCCTGTTTAGTTACTAGATATTGTTAGTATAAATGTCAATTATAATAACCAGAAGAGTTCTGCTTCACTCTGTGTTCTACAAGTGATTTGCAGTATATGATAGAATGTGCTCCATACTAAGTGCTAAACATACTTAATCAATGCTACTCACTCTGAGATGAGAATTTCTTGTTTCATTTTTTATTAATTTGCAGGTAGTGCATTCTCACTCCAGTTTGTTTGATTTTCTGGAACTCTCATAGCTGAACCATGCCACCAGTCCAGCTTTTTGCTGGACTGATCCTATGTACCTCAGATTCCTGGGCAGCTAAGATAATAAGCTTGAGCTACTCAATACTCAGATCTTTTCTACTTCAAATTATGCCAACCAGAAAGAAAGGTTCTTTAGGCATGTCTCTGGCCTAGTCTTTGTAGTTTATTTTAGCAAAACTACTGAAAAAATTGTACCAAGATACATGGCATTATTATCTCCTGATCAAATTTGCTTCATTTGAGGAAGTTCTTGCCCATTTTTGATCTGACCATCTAAAATTCTGAAGATTGATTCCCCAAAATAGATTTTGTTTTCTGAATAATATGTACAAATATTTATCATATTAGGAATTAATTTTTATTTAACTTTCATTTATCCACTTTTATTTAACTTTCATTTATCCACTTTTATTTAACTTTCATTTATCCACTTAAATGACAATAATCCCTAATTTATTAATGATCTATTGTTAAATTTATGAAACTTAATTAACAATGATAGTAAAATTTAATATGAAATATGGAAAGAACTTATTTTACAAAATATAACCACATTTGTAAAGACAAAAACAAATAAATTAGAAGAGTGGTTTTGTTTCCCATCTTTGCAAATTTCTTACAAAAGACTTTTGCAAGATGCAGCTGGATTTTCCTGTTTCTGCATCTGCTTTCTGTAATGTCTTGTTTTGGTGAATAAGCAGTTGTGGTAAGTTTCTCTGTCTGATACAGAAATCAATAAAACATAAATATGGAAAAAAGAACTTTGCCTCTTAGTAGCCAACAGCCTAGATTAGGAATTACAGATATAAACCATCAAGTGAGTTACAAGGTAAGAGCATGTTGTTGACTCACAGGCTGAGCAGACAGTTCTCACTCATAAGGATCAATACTCAAGGATCTCTTCATCTTCCCCTTCATGATTTAGTCTCACAAAATATTATTCTTTCAGGCTTAGTGCAATAGCTTTGAAGTTTCCTACAATTTTATTCCACATGAATTACTTTTCCTCAGAGTACTAATTCAGCTTGTACCTTGTTATGTCCTATCCAATGTTTATATTTGTTTTTCTGATCTTGCTGACTCAACCTGCTGAGTATAAAGCTATGGAGTCAGAAACATCTTGGACTTGTTCTGCTGCTATGCTTTGTTGTTAACTTTTAATTCTATTGCTATTTTTTGGTTAGGGAATTCTTCCAGTATGATATTGGGAATCACAATTCTTGAGTTGTAAGATACAGTAATCATATTCGATATGGACAACATCCACTGAAGTGGTGATCTTATGGCCCTACGAATTAATTCGTTGGAACTGGCTGAGAATTTTTATGTTCTCTGTGGACAGAGATTACATATGTATTATATAATAAATTTATGAATTATATATAACTTTTTATTTACGTTCTTATGACCTAAAAACTTGAACATAATGCTTCAGTTGCTCTGTTATTGATTGTTGCTTGTCCAATCTCTCAGTTTAATTTCTCAAACTCAGTTTTGGTTTGCTTTTTTTGGTCTCTAGTGTCTTGATTTCTTTCCATTATTATCTCTCTATCTACCTCTATTTATATAGAGATAGATAGCTTTCTCTAATACATAATTTATATATGTATATATACATAGAGATAGGAAGACAGAGTAAGATACAGAGAATGAGAGAAATAGATAAACACATCCTGGGCAAGCACATGGAGCAGGCCAAGGGGATGAGATCTTTCTTCATAGGATGATTTCATATAGAACTCTGTATCTATAAAATTAGGTGATTTCCCAGAAGTCCCAGAGCAAATGCCTCAAGGCTAGGCATGCATATTAAATGTTTACTTAAATAGTAAACAAGGGCTGGGAAGGTGGCTCAGTGGTAGAGCGCTTGCCTTGTATGCATGAGGCCCTGGGTTCGATTCCTCAGCACCACATAAGCAAAAAGAAAAAAAGCTGGAAGTGGCGCTGTGGCTCAAGTGGTAGAGTGCTAGCCTTGAGCTGAAGAGCTGAGGGACAGCTCCCAGGCCCAGAGTTCAGGCCCCACGACTGGACCCAAAAAGAAACAAAAACAAAAAACAGTGTGTATGCTTTTATCATTGGAAAACTATTCTAGATGTAGTAGACATACCTAGTAGACATGCATACCTAGTAGACATGTATGTCTATTACATCTAGACACACCACCTAGTTGACATGTATGTCTACTACGAGATGTAGTAGACATACATCTCGTAGTAGACATACATGTCAACTAGGTGGTGTGTCTAGACATTGTATGTGAATTGCCCTAAAGTTCCTCTGTAATTCCTACCTGTGCCTGAAGCCCTGCTTCTCTGACTGGATCTCTTGGTCTGTCTGAGGATTTCTGGAAGTTCAGGAAGTAACAACCCTCTGTTACCTTTTCCTTTTCATAAGAGTTCTGATGAATAAGCAAAATTAATTTCCCTGCGAGGGTCTGTTTGTTCCAGAAGATGGAATAATAGGATTCCCCATTCCCATACAAACAGTCTAGGGTCACAGCCTCCTTTTCCACCAGCAGAATTGAAGTTTGAGCTTCAGCTACCTTCTGGGCCATGCTGGCTCCTGAAATAAAGAGGACAGGGTCAGACTGACATTTTGTTTTATAACCAAGGAATGAAGGAATTTAAGGCTTGAAGCTGTGATTCCTTCCCTTCTGAGTTTCATTAGAAAACAAAGCTCCTCTCACTATCACATGCATGACTGAGAAGAACCTGAGCCCTGTGTTTTTGGACATCCTTACCAAGGCAGATAGAAGCAATGGCTGTCCCCAGCAGGCTAGTGATTCTTCCCCTGATTTAGACACTATAGGTATATAGGGACTTATTGTAAGACAGAGATGACTGTACAATGAGGTTGAAAGGGAATGGAAAAGATACACATTCAAAATCAAAAAAGAGCTGTATAATTTATTTTTAAAGGACAAAATACTTTTTCAGGAAAGAATTAATGAAACTGAAAAAGATGAGATTTTATGTGTCTACCTGGATATGCCACCATATGCAAGTATTTGTAACAGTACTGTATGTGAGTTTGAGGTTTCTTTTTAGAAGATCAGTACTTTAACCAGTACGCTTTGGGTGAAATAAATCATTCCATGCCTCCATGTTGAGGCAGACTTCAATGTGTGTGGAGTCTAGCAGCCTCCTGAAAAGTTGGACTTAGGAACAAGTCACACAACTCCATGAACTAATTCTTCAAAATAAATGTGTATATAGATAGATGAAGTGATGAATAGGTTCATAGCAATATGAATGCACATGTCTAGTTCCATAGCTGCAGATACAGAGAATTCTGCAATCATCACCTTTCATAGGCACATGCCCTTTCCAGTTCTTTACCATCTTTTTTATTACTTTCTAATGCTGAGGTTTAAATTTTGGGACTGGTGCTTGCTAGGAAGGTGCTCAACCACTTGAGCAATGCCTCCATTTTTATGTTTGACTTATCTTTAGCTACCATTTTATCCTTTTATCCCCTGGAGCTAAGCTGAGACTACAATGTTCCTACTTACCCTTCAGGCATAGCTGAGGGATCACCTACATTATCTCATACTATCATTAAATCTTACTGTGGCTGATCTTGAAACTCATTTCATGCTGGGATTACAAATATTTATCACCAGTTCTGACCCCTTGCTATCTTTTAAAAATAGAGTTGATGGTAATTCAGGATGAATTACCTTCCACTGGCTAAGTTAACTACCTTGCCTACATTTTGTAAGAGGGCCAGCATGTATGGAACTGACTGGGGACATTTATCTCTTTGACTTTAATTGCTTTTGCAATTATATTTTTCCTTCCTCTCTTTCTTTTGATCATCAGGATGTGTCTTCCTGATTCAATAACCAGGCAACCTTTCCTCTACATGATGAAAGCTCTTTCCTCTCCATGCACTGTTAGTACATTTGAGGCTTTCTTCATTCCTTCTCATCTTCTTTATTCTTCATTCTTTCTCATTTTCACCCTTCTTTTGCTAAGAAGAATTCTGAGTAGAACTATGGGCTGTGGTCCTCCAATGACCTCTCCTGCTCTATACTTTTACTGGGCTACTGTGCAAATTCCACCTTCTCCATCACTTGTGAAATCCTGAAAATAAATAGGATGGAACAATGTGGACCATGGTGATCTGGAACAAGATTGGAGTTAGACTTTGCAAGAATGAGCACAGAACAGAAAAAAGCATTTGACATGATTAAAAACCCCTTTATGAGGGGCTGGGAAGGTGGCTCAGTGGTAGAGCACTTGCTTTGCACACATGAGGCCTTGAGTTCGATCCCTCAGCACCACATAAGGAGAAAAAAAAGCCGGAAGTGGTGCTGTGGCTCAAGTGGTAGAGCAATAGCCTTGAGCTGAAGAGCTTAGGGACAGCGCCCAGGCCCAGAGTTAAGGCCCACGACCAGACCCCCTCCCCCCAAAAAACCCTTTATGATAAAATATCTGGAGAAGCTAGGAATACATACAACATTCCTCAATATAGTAAATGTTTACATGACAAACTGAAACCAGCATTTTACTTAATGGTGAAAAGTTAAAACCATTTCCTCTAAAATCAGTAAGAAGGATGTCCACTCTTTCAGTATCTCTTTAATATAATACTGGAATTCCTATCAAGGACTATAAGGCAAGGGAAAATCATAAAGGTAATACAAATATGGAAAGAAGTTAAACTATCCCTCTTTGCAGATGACATGATCCTGTATTTAAGGAATGCTATAGATTTCTCCTCCAAGTTAAATGAGTTGACCTGAAACTTTGGCAAAGTAGCAGAATATAAAATGTGAAATGGATTATTATTTTTCATAGTTTTAAATTTTATTGTAAATATACTTTTTATACCTGTTTTATCCTAAATTTATTATTTAGTTTTATGTTTTAAATTTTTATCTTTGTAAATTTGTAGAGTTTTATTTTATTTAGTTTCATCCTATTCAGAGTTCCATTTTATGGATATGCCATAATCCATTTAGGTCTCATCTTCAAAGATACAATCATTTTCAATATCATATACTCATTCTTTTTGGAAACAGATGTGAATTTTTAGCACATATATTTAAAATAGAAATAATATAAAATATCAAGTGATTACAAATATTTTTGACAAGGCATACCTTTGAAAAAAGAGAGGAAATTGGGGCTGAGAAGGTGGCTCAGTGGCAGATCGCTTGCCTTGCATGCATGAGGCCCTGGGTTTGATTCCTCAGCACCACATAAGCAAAAAGAAAAAAAGCCGGAAGTGGCGCTGTGGCTCAAGTGGTAGAGCGCTAGCCTTGAGCTAAAGAGCTGAGGGACAGGCCCCATGACCAGACGCCCCCTCCAAAAAAAGAGAGGAAATTATACAATGGACAAGACAATCTTTTCAAAAATTGGTGATGGAAAAACTAAACTGGTTTTCTATATGAAGAAGACAAAATAGGACATAATCTCCTAGGCGCTACAAAATTCAAGTCAATATCAAAAATTTTAAACTGCATAGCTTTAGAGGTAAAAAAAAACATAGGAAACTCGTTGAAAGTTATTGACATTTGTATCTACTTATTATATAAAAGTTTAACTGAGTAAAAATAAGAGCAAGAATTAAAAATAGGACTGCATCAAATTAGAACTATTGAGTAGAGAAAGAATTTTTATGTAAAACACACAAAGCTCAAAAATAGATCTCAAATTAAAAGCTATTGCAATTCATAAATGTGTAAATGAGTTGATAGGTTTCAGAAAATACAAATTGTGAACACGTGAAGAAATTGCCAACATATTACAGACATTAATGTAAATTAAATAAATATTAAAAGTAAGGTTCCATTAAATCCCAATCAAACTGGAAAGCATTAAGAAAATAAGTTATAACATGCTGGAAAGTATATAATAAAAGACATCATAACATAATAATAGTGGAAATGTAAGCTAGGGCAACCAGTAAAGATAAATTACCCAATTTGATATTTAGCACATATTGGTCAGTATCTCTTGCAGTTAGTTTATAGTGGTATACTTAAGTTACTTCATCTAAACTGACTGGTTAGACAACCTTGACAAGAATTAATGAACTGTATTTATGTAATGTTAATATTTTTTGTGGTCTTATATCACACTGTTCAGAACATAATCACTCTTGAAAATAAAACTTGAATCTAATTATATAAAGCTATAGATCAAGATTCCAAATAAATATTACATTTCCTCTTATATGTGGAATCTAGAGAGATAAATATATGATACAAATATAAAAAGACTATTTGAGGGTGGTTAATAGGAGGAAAGAGGAAGGAGACAGTGTTGAGAACACATGATCAAAGTATACTATATCTATGTATACAAATGAAGCCAATTAAAATTGTAAACAGAAAGCTGAACATGACATAGGAAAGAGTAATAAAGTGGGTAAACAGCAATGGTATGTTCTATGTATGCATAGAGACAGCAAAACAAAAATATAGTGTACAACTAATACATACCAATTAAAGAAAACGATAAAAGATTATAGAAAATATGATCTTAGTAGTTATTGGTAGATAAATAATTTTTAAAACACTCATTTAATATTTTATGTATGTATATGAGGTTTTTCTTTTCTCCATGTTCTAATTTTGAAAATATAATTCTATAATTAGTATCATTCTAAAGAAGCACATTCTCAAGAGATACTCAATTTATTTACAAGATTTTTATTTTTTTCAGTCACAGAATTGGTAATTTTACCCAAGACACAGTTTCAGAAGGTGAATGTTTGTAAAGTCCAAAGACAGTGTCCCTACCCAACATGGATATCATCATGTGTACATATCAAAAGGCAAAACTGAAAGAAAATCTGGTCTAAGGAATTTTGCAGATAAGTCATCTTACCCTTTAGGAGGTAATTCTTGAATATTTTCATGTCTGTTTTAAGAATGTCCACTAGGTATGGAGTTGAGATATTTAGATATTTTCAAAAGAAACAATGGGTTTTTTTTTACAGATTTAATTTATTCCCTCTTTTTTAATTTTTTATTTTTTAATCATTTTTTCTGGATTGGTTCCATACCTTAGCTATGGTAAATAATGCTGCAATAAACATAGTTGTCCTGGTAGCTTTAGGATGGTCATGTTTGTGATCATTTGGATAAATGCCCAAAAGTGGGATTACTGGGTCATAGGGGAGCTCTATGTGGAGTCTTTGGAGGAACCTCCATACTGCTTACCAAAGTGGTTGAACAAGTTTACACTCCAATCAACAATGCAGTAAGGTTCCCTTCTGTCCACATCCCCTCCATCATCTGTTGTTATTAGAGTTCCTGATTATATCCATTCTAATTGGGTGAGGTGGTATCTCAATGTTGTTTACATTTCTTTTATGGTTGAACATTTCTTCATGTGTCTATTGGCCATCCTTCTTTTCTCTTCAGAGAAGTTTCTCTTTAAGACTTTAGCCCACTTATTTATTGGGCAGTTGTTTCTTTGAAGATTTGATGTTGGGGGATTTAATTTTTTGAGTTCCAGGTATATTTTAGATATGAGACCCTTGTCCATTGTATGACTAGTGAAGATCTTCTCCCAATCCGTGGGCTTTCTATTGATCTTGCTAGCTATGTCCTTTGCCATGCAGAAGCTCTGCAATCTCGTGCTATCCCATTTGTCCAACCTTTCTTTGATTTGCTGTGTTTCTGAGTCTCTTTAAGAAAATTTTGGCCTGTGCCAAGGAGACCTAGGGTTTCTCCTGTTCCATCCTGTAATGTTTTCAGGGTGTCTGCTTTGACTTGGAAGTCTTTGATCCATTTGGAGTTGATTCTGGTGCAGGGTGATATATAAGGATCTAGCTTTAGTTTTCTACAAGTGATTAACCAATTTTGCCAGCACAATTTACTGAAGAGGCTGTCTTTCTTCCATTCTATTTTTTTAGCTCCCTTATCAAAGATTAGATGGCTATAGCTCTGTGGTTTCATTTCTGGGTTTTCAATTCTATTCCATTGGTCCTGAGATCTGTACTTGTGCCAGTACAAAGCTGTTTTGATTACTATTTCTTTGTAGTAGAGTTTGAAATTTGGTATTGATATTCCTCCAGCACTGTTCTTTCTGTTAAGGATCGTTTTTGCTATTGGGGTCTTTTATTGTTCCATATGAATTTTTGGATTGCCTCTTCTATTTCCTTGAAGAATGAGGTTGGAATATTGCTAGGTATCGCATTGAATTTGTAGATAGCCTTGGGAAGTATTGCCATTTTCACAATGTTGATCCTTCCAATCCAGGAGCATGGGAGGTTTTTCCACTCTCTAAGTTCTGTTTTGATTTCCTTTTTCTTGCTGCTCTTTTTCAAGGAGGTTCAGATGTCTCATTAAATTGTTGGTTTCAGATTCTCCAATTTGTTGATGTAGGAACTCAGAGCTATAAACTTGCCTCTGAGTACTGCCTTTGCTGTGTCCCAGAGGAGTTGGTAAATTGTGTGTTCATTTTGATGAATATCATGATCATTTGAATTTCCTTTCTAATCTCTTCCGTGACCCACTGGTGATTCAACAGTGTGTTGTTTAGGCTCCATGTGTTACACGGCTTTCTTTGGTGGCTTTTGGTGTTGAGTTCTACTTTTATTCCATTGTGAGAATGCAGGGCATAACTTCAATGTTTCTAAATTTGGACAGGTTTGCTTTGTGGTCTATTTTGGAAAACGTTCCATGTGATGCTGAGAAAAACATGTATTCTGATGGGACTGGGAGAAATATTCGGTAGATGCCTGTTAAATCTAGTTGATCTGGGCAGTTGTTTAGATTTGCAGTTTCTCTGTTGAGTTTTATCCCCTAGTGGGGATAATGGTGTGTTAAAGTCCCCAACAATTAATGTCTTTGGATTTATGTGAGATTTGAGGGAAAGTAGGGTTTGTTTGGTGAATAGATATTTAGAATTGTAATATCTTTCTGAAGGAGAGATTCCTTAATTCGTATGTAGCAACCTTCTTTATCTCTTCTCAGTAATTTTAATTTGAAAGCTATTTTATCTTATATTAGAATTGCAAGTCCTGACTGTTTATGCTTGGTAGATTTTGTTCCAGCCTTTCACTTTCAGAATATGTTTGTTGGGGCTGGGAAGGTGGCTCAGTGGTAGAGTGCTTGCCTTGCATGCCTGAGGCCCTGGGTTCGATTCCTCAGCACCACATAAGCAAAAAAGAAAAAAAGAAAAAAGAAAAAAAAACAGAATATGTTTGTTTTTATGGGCAAGGTGTGATTCTTGAAGGTAGCAGATAGTAGGATCTTGCTTTTTAATCCAACTAGACAGTCTATGTAACTGAAATGCAGAGTTTAGTCCATTAATGTTGAGAGTTAGGACTGAGTGGTGTTTGGGAGTTCCTGACATGTTATTCACCTTCTTGGGGGATGCAAAAGTTGGGTTCTTCCTATACTTCTTGGATTCTCAGTTTGGGTGTGGTTTCTTGGTCTTTATTGTGGTCTTGTTGGTTTTCTATGTGTAGAACATTTTTAAGTAGCTTTTGTAGGGCTGGTTTGGTGGAGATATAGTTTCAGTTTTTCTTTGCTAAGGAAGATTTTCATCTGACCTCCTGTTATGAGGAGAGTTTAGCTGGGTACAGCATTCTTGGTTGATAGTTGTTTGTCTTTAAGGCATGACATACATTATTCCACTCTCTTCTTACTTTGTCTCTGCTGAGAAATCTGAGGTTATTCTAATTGGTTTCCCTTTATAGGTCATTAATGTTTTCTCCTTGACAGCTTTAAGAATCTTTTTTATCTGAATTGATCCTGTGTTGATTCTAATGTTATGGTAGGATGTCCTTTTCTGGTCTATTTGGTGTTCTAAAAGCTTCTTGTATCTGCATTGGCTTATCTTTTTGCATGTTTGGGAAGTTCTCTGCTAGGATCCTGTTAAATAAATTTCCTAGACTATTAACTTCTGTCTCTAGATGCTCACCTACACCAATTATCCTCAGATTAGGCCTTCTGATGATGTCTTCCAAATGTTGAATAGATCTATCATATCTTGGATAGTTGTATGTTCTTTCTCTATAATATCTAGGCTATCTTCAATCCCTGAAATTCGATCTTCTGCATGGTCTAACCTACTGTCAAGAATTTATAATTTGTTTTTATTTCCTTTTCCCCAACTGATTTGTTTAGTAAGGCATCAAAAATACATTCTTGAAAAGGTCAAAAGCTATGTACATATGACCATATAAGATGATACTAAGTGAAATGAACCCCAAGACAGGGACACAAGTGGTTTTTTCTTTCTTGCTATTGTTTCTAACATATTTATAAGGTACCATGTGATTTTTTTTGTTTCTTTGTATGTTCCTCCCCCATGGTATAACCTCTGTTTTCACTGTATTTATATTTGCACTGTATTTGCATCTTGTATATACACTTCTCTAATTTGGGGAGGGGAAGGGAAAAAACAAAATGCTTAAATAGGGATACAGGTTGACCCATTGTAACAATGAGATGTACAAGACACTATGTTGAAAATGAACTTTACAATTTTAGCAGGGAAGGGGGTCGGGGGTTGGGGGTGGAGGTAGTTGTGGAGGTGGGAGGGAAGGGATGGTAGGAGAAAAACAAAGGAGGAGGTAACAATGCTTGATAGGAAATGTACTCATTACCTTGCTCATGTAACTATAACACCTCTGTACAGTATTTTTACAATAAAAATACATTCTTGAATTTTCTGAGTTCTGGTCACATGCATATAAGTATGTACTTTGTTAAGTGTGTTAGCTTTATGGTGGTAACCATTTCAAAATGTTTATTTAATATGAAAATATTGTCTAATATTCCTTCAAAATATATAATTTTCTGTGTAAAATTGACCTAGCTAAGGATTAAATATTTTGAAAATTATATCCATGCTTCCATAAACTTATTTTTGGAGAGTTATGTGTTTTAGAAATGTGTTCAACAGATTCTTAGTCGAAAGTATAATAAAATGCACATTTTAAAAATAGGAAATTCACTAATTGTTGTCACAGTCATGAAATACCACTAAAAATTCTCAATGTTTAGAGAAGCCAAATTTCCTGGTACAAGTCATACATTAGTAAGATTATTTGTGATCTTTCATTTCATGAAAGTGACTGTAGTTTTCAATTATATCAAATCAATATTAAGTTACTGACTTTTTACATTCTCATGAGAAATAGAAAATTTACATAAGTGCTAGTCAAAAAGAGTTCAGCATAAGAAACTGTAAATTCACTATGAGTAAATAAGGATGGCATAAAATTTTATTTGTAATGTTTAAGTTTACATTCCTTATATATTTATGTTGAATAATAAAATGTTAGAAAGGAAAACATTGTTTCTTTTCTTCATGATATTTATCAAAGGGCTTTTCATCTGAGCAGCTTTTCATCTGAACAGCACAAATTGGTCTCTGTAGGAAACTTAGTCATAGGGTTTGGCTTTGAACCTCAACACAGATTCAATCCTCCTTAGTAGGGGACATGATTTGTCCTGTTGTTGCTATGTTTTATTAATTGACTTTGTCTCCATTCAAATGGAAGTTGTCCTGGATCCTATTTGCATTTATCATTCACATAGTTTCTGTATTATACCACACCAGTGTACTATACCATGTCATAGTCCTTTCATCCCTGACTCTATCAAACATATTTACCTGCACCTTCACCTGGTCATGACCTACAGGACTAGCTGTTGGTGGCCATCACACTTGTATTGCTCAATTGAACACATAGTGCACAAGGCTGTCTTCAGAATCACCTCTCTTATGCAGGAGTCCAACATTACCTGTCAGAAGTATTTCTACTCAGCACTGTAAGGGACTCCACATCTCTCACACTGTCCACTATCACAACTCAGGCATTCTACCTCACTAGGTGTAGAACCTCTTTTCCAGTGATTGAACAAACAGGCTTGCATAGCTCCTTCATGTCTTTGCCAAGAGGCTAAATCCAGTGCCTCAGGAGGGGCCTCTAGTACATAAACTTCCTGTCCCTTCTTTATTTCTGCCCTTAGTTGTGTACTTTCTGCACATAATCCCAAGCAAACCCTCTGGCTCCACCTCATGTCTTAGCTGAATTTGTACCTTCTGCTCACACAGCAGGCATAGAACTTGCCTGACTCAAGTATCTTGCAAATCAGTCCTTGTCCAGCAGCCTCCAAATGATGAGAGGGCAAGTCTCTGGGAGTGAAGGAAATGTAGGAATTGCTCCCAATCAATAAGAGCCACTTCTGCAGTCTCAGACTCAACAGGAGAATTACTGAATCAAGATTCTCAGGTACTTGTATTCAGGTGTCCTCATTTTGTAACTCAGAATTTTGTTAGTACTGAATCAGGGCCCTGACACTAGCAATAAAATATGCTCATGGGTGCTAGCCTTGGACAAATAGGCTCAGGGACAGTGCCTAGGCCCTGAGTTTAAGACCCAAAACTAAACAACAACAACAAACTTTTCATGGACAATTACTCTTCTAATCTCTGTTACTCCCAAGATGAAGTTGTGGGTTGCAGTCCTCCTCATCCTCTGTCTGAAAAGATGTAAGGTTTCTTATTTTACTGTAAAGAAGTTGAAAGTATACCAGTCTGATATATTTACTATGCAAGAAAATTGTGCCTGAAGAAAACAAGTGGAAAATGTTCTTTATGGCTTCTTTTCCATTTTTCAAAATCAAAGCCTTCTCATGGAAATACTTCCTAATTCTAGAACGTAAAACTTGCCTTCAAATTGCCTGAAGTGACAGGATTTTATAAATCAAATGGGAAAATTTGTATTTTCCATTTCTGTCCTTATGCCTTATGCAATCTTTAGGCATATTAACAGAGGTAGGACCACCATCCTGTCCGTAAGAAGCTGAGTGTATCCATACCTAGGTGGGGGTATCTGGGTTTCTGATACTCATCAAAATAGTGGGTGATAGAAAAAGCTAAAGTTCTGATTTTTGGCTAGTTGAAAGGTCGACAAGCTTTAGCTTCAGAAAACCATGCTTATCAACCATTTCTTTACAATCTCTTGGCTTAATTACTTTTGAAATGTATGACAGAAATGACTCCATTTGGAATCTGACAACATCCCCTGTCTCAATGCTTACTTCCATACTATTAGAATCTGAATGGTTCTTCATCACTGGAATAAGCTTTGTCCCTAGAGGCCTTTTTCGTTGCCTGAATGTGATGTCCCAGTAGTTCTTATCCGAAGTTGGAGTGAAATGACAGTTTAGAAGGGACTCGGTGCTAAAAAGACATCTTATGATCTAATTGGGAGAAAAACAATTTAGAAGGAATGTCTCTTATACTAGTCTTGAAGTCTATTAGGGTAGTTTTCTTTAAATACATTTTTTATTATAAAAATACTACAGAGGGGTTACAGTTACATGAGTAAGGTAATGAGTACATTTCCTATCAAGCAGTGTTGACTCCTACTTTGTTTTTCCTCTATCATCCCTTCCTTCCCACCTCCACAATTACTCCCCCGACCCCCCATGGCTCCCCGCTGGGTGAAGTTGTAAAGTTCATTTTCAACATAGTGTCTTGTACATCTCATTGTTACAATGGGTCAACCTGTATCCTTATTTAAGCATTTTTTCCCTTCTCCTCCCCAGATCAGAAAAGTGTATATACAAGATGCAGGTCACTGGAATCAAATACAGTAAAAACAGGGATTATACCATGAGGGAGGAACATACCAAAGAAACAAACAAAAACAAACAAACAAACACACAGTACACTTTAAATACATTAAAAACAATAGCAAGAAAGAAAAGACCTTTTGTGTCCCTGTCTTGGGGTTCATTTCCCTTAACATCATCTTATATGGTCATATGTACATAGCTTTTGACTTTTTGTGGTTGTCCTAGACATACTTTTTTATTGCAAATAAGGGAAACCATGGGATTTATGTTTCTTTGGGCCTGGCTTACTTCACTTAATATAATTTTTTCCAAGTCTTTCCCTTTCCTAACAAATGGGGCAATGTCCTTCCTGATGGAGGCATAGAATTCCATTGTGTGTGTGTGTGTGTGTGTGTGTGTGTGTGTATCACATTTTCTTGATCCATTCATCTACTGAGAGGCATCTGGATTGGTTCTACATCTTAACTATGGTAATAATGCTGTGATAAACATGTTATCAATCTCACTCTTTCTTCCACTGGGTTACTTTTTGTGACTGCTACTTCACACAGACATTCATCTGGACCTTCCTGGCAGGTCTTAATCACCTCCTCCATTTCTTGGACATCTAAAATGTGTCAAAGAAAAAAAAGACAAAAACATAAATGAGATCCAAAGATTCCGTAATATAAAGATGAAGATATTTTCTCCCATTCTGTTACAGATTTTCAATGATCAAAATAGGAATTAATTTATGATACATGATTTCTCCCTAATGTATTAATTAAAAATAATACTGATATTTAGCAATGGAAAATGTTTTTCTGTGTTTCAGTTTTTCTTTTTATATCAGAAGAAATATTTACTCAAATTATTCAACTAAGTACTGTGAAAGTTTTAAGCTGAACACTTAAAATTTGCCTTTAGTATTCTTGGGGTTGTTTCAAATATTGTTTTGTTTGACCATAGGGGAATAGCTGCTTTGTGTTCTTTAATTTTCTTGAAATAATTTATATATTGTGCTGCTTTGCTTCTCAACCATTAGGTGAGGAACTGGAATATTTTCTAGATTTGGAGACTATAATTGTGTTTTATATATTCCTTTGCCTTTCACCTAAGCAGGGATGGTTCCTGACAGTAGGCATTAATACCTACATCTCTTCAATTCTAACTTCTCATAAGAATTACTTTAAGTATCTGTGGGAATTTTAAAGTTCATTTCTCTCCATCTTATACAGTCTCATCAAAATTCCTTTTTTGACACTCTTGCCCCGCAGAAGCATGGAAGATCAAAGACACTCCAGCTCACGACCTAGTTAATCATCCTCTCTACACTAAAAGATCTAGTTGTGAACTCCAGATCTGTGCGTGGTGTGCGCACGCGTGTGTTGGTGGTGTGGCTGTTACCACTGTGCCATGTGCTGACACAGATCTGTGCCTGTTGTGTGCACGCGTGTGTGGGTGGTGTGGCTGTTACCACTGTGCACAAGTGCAGATGCAGATCTGTGTGTGGTATGTGCACGTGTGTGTTGGTGGTGTGGCTGTGGCTGTTACCACTGTGCACATGTGCAGACCCAGCTCTGTGCGTGGTGTGCGCATGCGTGTGTTGGTGGTGTGGCTGTTACCACTGTGCCATGTGCTGACACAGATCTGTGCGAGGTGTGCACACGCGTGTTGGTGGTGTGGCTGTTACCACTGTGCCATGTGCTGACACAGATCTGTGCGAGGTGTGCACACGTGTGTTGGCGGTGTGGCTGTTACCACTGTGCACATGTGCAGATGCAGATCTGTGCGTGGTGTGCGCACGCGTGTGTTGGTGGTGTGGCTGTTACCACTGAGGGATCATCCGAGGTAGGTGGGAAGGGGGCGCTTGTAGGAGGATTGCCTTCACACGCTGGGGCGCACATGGAGGACCCTGTGGGGGGCCTGAGGGTGCGCGTGAGCGTGCGTGCATCTAGAGCCCCACCCGGGAAGCTCGAGGTCCTGAGTTCAAATCCCACCCTCCCAGCTCTGGTCACAGAGGCCCGCGGGGCCCAGGGGGGTCGGGCCGGGCCGGCCTTCCCCGCAGGAGGGCGGTGCGAGCGCGCCCAAGCAGAGGCCTGGGCCGGGCAGGCCCAGTGGGCGCCGCGGCCCCCGACCCCCGGCGTCCGGGCCGGGTCTGACTCCTTGCTGTTTTCGGCAGGACCCCGCCATCCAGGGGCCGGCGCGGGCCTGGGAGCGCTCCCTCCCACACGTGCGCGGCCGGGGGCCATGGGAGGAGCGGGGAGACCCCGCGGGGCCTGGCCAGAGCCGGCGCACCCGGACAACCCTCGGGGTCGCTGCCGGGGAGGGAGGGGGAATGGGGACCTGCTCAGGCCCTGCCCCTTCCTCCCCTCCGCCCCAGCTCGCTCTCTCGCACGCGCCGCGCAGGCGCAGCGTCGGCTGCGCCTGGGGTTGGCGGGGTTGTTGTTGTGGCGCGCAGACCCCGCCCCTCCGCGTGGCGGCCCCGACCCCCATCTGTTTTCCCGGGCGCTGAGTGGATTATATTGTGCGGGGACCAGGGGCGGCTGCAGCGCCGCCGCGGGACAGGGGGAGCGCGGACCCTGCCGACAGCCCGAGCCGCGGCTGCCTCGAAGACTCGGCCCCGCCGCCGTCGCCGCCGCCCCCACCCCCGGCCCGGCCGAGCCGCGCACCTCAGCCGCAGGTCGCGCGGAGGCGCGGGCGCCGCGGCGGGAGCCGGGGCGAGGCGCTGAGGCGCCGCCGCGGGGCAGGAGCCGGAGCCGGCGGCGCGCGGGCTCGACCGGCCCAGCCGCGGCGCCTGCCCGGCCACCGAGCGAGCGAGCGGGCGTGGGCTGGCGCGGCAATGTGCCCGGAGGAGCGCGGCGCCACGGGGCTGGGCGGGCGAGCTCCGCTCCTGGTGGGAGGTGCCGGCCATCGCGCACTTCTGCTCGCTCTTCTGCACCGCCTGCTGCCTGCCGGACTTCGAGATCGAGGTGAGCGGCGGGGCCGGGCTGGAGGTCAGGAGCGGGGCGTCGTGAGGGAGGGGGCCGGGGCCGGGGCCCACGGGGAGTGCGGGCGGCGCTTCCCGTACCGCCGGTACGTCTGGCGGGGCGCCCGCTTGTGGTCAGGGGTCGAGCCTGCTTTTGTCAGGGCCGCCAGGGAACCGGGCGGGCGGGAGGCGCCGCGAGCCTCCTGGGGGCCGGGCCAGGGCCGCCGGGAGCTCGTCCCTCCCCAGCGAGGCGGCGGGGCCCGGCCGCCAACTCCGGACGGGGGGGGGGGGGGGTGGCCCGGGGCCTCGGGGAAAGTCTGGCGCCACGTCTTCCCGCCGCGCCCGGCCCAGTCGGGCCCGGGGGGGGGGGGTCGGTGGGGAGGGCGCGGGGCTGGAAACTTGCACGGCTTTTGTGTTGTGGTGGTTGTTGTGTTGTCCTGTTGTTGTGTTGTTGATGTTGTTGTGTTGATGTTCCCCCCTACCCCCCCCCCCCCTGCGCCCGGCCCGGCGTGGGAAGCCGCGCTCCCGGGGCTGGGGAGGCGAGCTCCGGCCGGGAGAAGCGGGGTATATCTTCCGTCCTCCGATTTACTTCCCTCAAGTCCTGTACTGGACGGTAGTCTCCTGTCCCAGGCTTTTTGACAGGCAATAAGGGGGTGTTCCACGGAGATTGGCATGGCTTTAAGATACCCAATTGGAGCAGTTTTTGTATATGTGGTCTAATTCCATTTTTAGCTTCCCTGCTTAATGGATACTGACGTATCATTACCGGGGTAGCCGAAGCTTTAAGTTCAATAATCACGGGAGGCTGGTTTGTAGCCAGTCCCATTCCTGCAGTCTCTGCCCAAGCCTGGGGATAATCTGATAACCATTGGGGGTCGATTGGGGCTGACTGAGGGCTTTCATGTAACCGATGTTCATCCTCCAGGTGTAAGGTTAGGACTTGGAGGGGCTGTCCTTGGGGGTCCCTTGACGGAGGCCCCTTTTCCTTGGAAATAAATCTGGGCCCCTACCTTTGAGAGGAGGTCCCTCCCCAACAATGGATAGGGGCAGTCTGGAATTAGGAGGAACGAGTGGGTGACTAGCCCCGTTCCGAGGTGCACTTTTCGCTTAGTTGTCCACCGATAGAATTTTCCTCCTGTGGCTCCCTGTACCAAGGATGTCTTAGAACTCAGAGGACCTCCTGATCGAGTTAAGACCGAATGTTGGGCGACAGTGTCAACCAGGAAGGTTACTGGCTGGCCCCCCACTTGAAGGGTTACCCGGGGCTCAGGGGGGGGGGGGCTCCTGGCCCTGACTGCCCTAATCTTCATCCTGTAGGGACAATACTTGTGCTGGTCTTCGGGGTCCTCTCATCTGCCCCCTTTTCCTCGGACAGTTTCTGACCCAGTGTCCTGTTTCCTTGCAATACGCACACTGGTCACGGCTCACTAGAGGTTTCTTTTCGTCCCCCAGGTTTTTATCTAACCTAGCCTCTCTCTCTCCTGGCTGTTGTACTACAGTGGCCAAGATCTTACTTAACTCTTTGGTACGTTTCTTGTCTCGCTTGTCCTCTCTATCCTCCTGCAACTTACGTAATCTTTCTTCTTTCTCTTCCTGAGTTTCCCTCTTATTAAAAATTCTTTGTGCTTCCTTAACCAGATCCTGTAAAGTATACCCCTGAAGCCCCTCCAACCGTTGTAGCTTAGTCCGAATGTCCGGGGCCGACTGCCCGATAAATGACATAATGACATCGGATTGTCTGTCTGCAGCAGAGGGGTCAAAGGGCATATACAAACGGTACCCTTCCATTAGTCTCTCTAAAAATCCCGCAGGCGTTTCCTCAGAACCCTGCACTATCGCAGGCACCTTAGCCAAATTGGTGGGGCGCCGTCCAGCCCCCCTTTGAGACCCGCCAACAGAACCTGGCGATAAAGACGGAGTCGCTCCCTACCGGCTGCGATGTTGAAGTCCCAATTTGGACGGGTTAACGGGAACACTTCATCGATCTCATTGGGCAACTGGGTTGGCCTGCCATCCTCTCCTGGAACATTTTTGCGAGCCTCCAGGAACACTCGCTGTCGCTCCTCCGTGGTGAGGAGAGCCTGCAAGAGTTGCTGACAATCGTCCCAAGTGGGCTGGTGGGTTAACAGAATGGATTCAATCAGGCCCGTCAGGGCCTGTGGGTCCTGAGAAAAGGACGGGTTATGGGTTTTCCAGTTATATAAGTCGGAAGCAGAAAAGGGCCAATACTGATACTGGCCGGCCACTGTCCGGAGGGGAAAGGCATGGGCCATCCAGCCTCCCCCTGTCTCTCCGCTTCGATCACGGCAGAGGCGCAGACGACTGCTGGGAGGTGACAAGGGCATCTGGGGCTCCACCTCCAGCTCAGTGGAGTCCGGAGAGGGAGCAGATGGGGAATGGGAGACCTCTAGCGGGCCCCTTTGTTCTCCCATCGGAGCAGGTTGGGCATAAGGTGGCGGGGGAGCTAAGACTGGCGGGGAGTCTAATAGTAATAGATCCGCCTGGTCATCTGGTAAAATAGAGGGAGCTTGGGAGGAGGAGCCCTTAGTTTTAGACTGAGACACCTCTTTTATGGGATAAAGGGAAGATGAGGGAGGGGGAAGAGGAACAAGGGGAGTGGGAGAAGGTGGGGGAGCGGGTAAAGCTACTGGTGTCTGGGAAAGGAAAGGTTTAATCCACTTCGGGGGTCTCGGGCCAGATTTTCCCACGTGACTATGTAGGGGACCTGATCGGGGTGTCCATGGGAGCCCGGCTGAAGAACTTGAGCCTTTACCTGTAAAAGAATATCAAGATTGAAAGAGCCCTCCTTAGGCCACCCCACGTTAAGAGTGGGCCATTCGGAGGAACAGAAACTGATCCACTTTTTCTTCTGGACCTCCAGCGACAGGTTGCGGGCCCGGGTCACGACTTCTGTCCAATGATCTAGTGTAAGGCTTAAGGGGGTTGTTAGTCTTTGCCCCATTTCTTTAAAAGTTACAAGACAGATAACAAAGACGATCAACGCTAAACAGAAACAGACGAGACTAGACAAACGCCACGCGGTGCCCGAGTGAGTACAGATGAGGAAGGAAACTACAGATGGGAGTGGCCGGCCTCGCCTTAACTCCCCAGAACAGAGACACTCGGATCTCCTCCTTCCTCCAGACGACCCTGGAGCAGAGCTCCAGGGCGGGACCAGGGTACTGGGCACGTCTGCTTTTCCCTCTGGCCCAAATACAGATTCAGACGACCCTGGAGCAGAGCTCCAGGGCGGGACTAGGGTACTGGGCACATCTGCTTTTCCCTCTAGTCCAAGTACAGATTTGGATCCCAGAACATAAAACAAAAATGACAGACACGGGAAACATGAAACGTTAGAGCTCTATCTTACCTCCAACTGGCCTTGGAATTTGGGTCTAGGGGCGCCGTATCCCGGACGAGCCCCACGTTGGGCGCCAACTGAAAGACCCCAGACTCACTGGGATACTTTCTCCAACGGGAGGGCACCCCAAGAACCAAGACTTCAAGCCAGCAGATGCAATAAGCAAGAGGAGTTTATTTGGCGTTTGCGCAAACGGACTCTCTGTCCCAAGCAGACAGGGAGTCCCGAGCAAAGGTTACAGACATTTTTAAAGGCAGAAAACCATAAAATCAGCATAAAATGTCTTCCGTGATATAATTGGCTCATGGTTGGTCTATAATTGGTTGACATTTGACCCGGTTCGTGGTCTGATCAGGTTGTCGTTGTCAAGGTTTGTCCAGGGATGGCTTAATTAATTTGGAACTGAAGAACGTATGCTATCTATAACCGCTGTCCTTGTCCTGGGTGGGCTGATATCCGGACATCTGGATCGGCCAATACTTTGAGTTACTGCCAATTTTATCTCCCAGGTCAAAGGGGGTCTGAATGCAAGCATATTTACAGAAGCAAAGTCAGCAGTTAGCAAGTTAATAATGGTAATGGTGAAGTGAGGTTCCTAATTTTTAACTCTTCAGTACCAGCGCTTGAACTCAGGGCCTAGGCATTTTCCTTTAGTGTTTTTGTTTTTGGTGCAAGGCTGGTGCTCTGCTACTTGAGCCACAGTTTCACTTCTACCTTTTTGAAAGTTAATTGCAGATAAGTGTTTCATGGCCTTTCTGCTTGAGCCTCCTGAATAGCTAGATTACAGGTGTGATTCATGGGTTCCTGGCTTCAAAATTTTTTTGTATTTGCTATCAAAATGTAATTAAGATTATGTCCTATTTCCATTTTGCATATAAAACACTTTTTGTAGGCCATTTGAAAATGAAACATTTCTAAGAGAAAACCATAGCCACAGCCACCATAAGGTGTTCCTTGGTAACTAGCGGTGCGGTCTCTAGGCTAATTTATGTACTATTCAGGAATCTTAGGGGATTGTACCCCCATGGACAGTTCTTTTTTATCAGCTTTGTTTTTGACTTATCAGTCTTGAACATATCCTTTACCCCACCTATACTTGGAATTGATTGTGAAGATCAAACATTGAACAGTATATTTACTGTTACAATATTTATTTTATTTTATTTTATTTATTTATTTTTTTGTTGTTGTTGGCCGTGGGGCTTGAACTCTGGGCCTGGGCGCTGTCCCTCAGCTCTTCAGCTCAAGGCAAGCGCTCTACCACTTGAGCTACAGCGCCACTTCCAGTTTTCTGGTGGTTTTTATTGGAGATAGGAGTCTCACGGTCTTTCCTGCCCGGGTTGGCTTTGAACGGCGATCCTCAGATCTCAGCCTCTTGAGTAGCTGGGATGACAGGCGTGAGCCACCAGTGCCTGGCTTCTACTATATTAGCTCTCAGACATTTCCGTACATGCATACAAATAATTGAAAATAAGTTTTATTCTATTTTCATATGTGTGTAAAGTACTTAATTTGCCCTCTCCTTGGCCTTCTTCCCTCCTGCTAGTACCTGATCACCCAGAAGAGCCTCTATTACTTTCCTATCATTCATTTTTTAAGTGTGTATTACACAAAGGAATTTTGCCATGTTATTTCACATATATACATATATGCTATGTTCAGTTCAGGATATTTTTTGGAGGGATCGGTCGTGGGGCTTGAACTCTGGGCTTGGGTGCTGTCCCTGAGCTCTTCAGCTCAAGGTGAGTGTGCTCTACTGCTTGAGCCACAGCACCATTTCCAGTTTTCTAGTGGTTTTTATTGGGGATAAGAGTCTCATGGACTTTCCTGCCCGGGCTGTCTTTGAACCGTGATCCTCAGATCTCAGCCTCCTGAGTAGCTAGGATTACAGATGTGAGCCACTGGCGCCCAGCTTCAGTTCAGGATTTTCTTTTTCTCTTTAATTTTTCTTTTGGGGGGTCTGGTCATGGGGCCTGAACTCTGGGCCTGACTACTGTCTCTCAGCTCTTCAGCTCAAGGCTAGTGATCTATCACTTGAGCCACAGCACCGGATTTTTTCTTTTTGCTTATGTGGTGCTGAGGAATCAAACCCAGGGCCTCAGGCTTGCAAGACAAGCGCTCTACCACTGAGCCACCTTCCCAGCCCCTGACACTTTTTTTTGCCCAATTTGTGTTTTTTCTCATGCAATAGGAATTACTGTGTTTCTCTTTATTTTTTTTTTTCCTGTCCTGGTATTGATGCTATTTTAAACATGTTTTTCTCTATTTTGCCACTTAGACTCAAACTATGTAAATACTGTCACATGTCACATGGAAGTCCCAGAATTCTTACTATGTATAATCATCATGCCGGTTTTTCTAATAGGGCCAAAGAATTATGAGAGGTGGTCTTTTTTTTTTTTTTTTTTTTTATGGGTCCGGTTGTGGGGCCTGAACTCTGGGCCTGGGCACTGTCCCTCAGCTCTTCAGCTCAAGGCTAGCGTTCTACCACTTGAGCTACAGCGCCACTTCCGGCTTTTTGCTTATGTGGTGCTGAGGAATCGAACCCAGGGCCTCATGCATGCAAGGCAAGCACTCTACCACTGGGCCACCTTCCCAGCCCTGAGAGGTGGTCTTTATGAAGTTTAGCTTCTCACTCATCAATAAAAGTCCACTTATTAAGACTTGAGATATTAAAAATAAGGAAGAACATGAATAAACCTAAAAATGGACGTAGCAACAAATTGGACATTCTCTTTTTTTTTTTTTTTGGTTGTAGGGTTTGAACTCTGACCCTTAGTTCTTCATATCAAGGCTAGTGCTCTACCACTTGAACCACAGGGCCACTTCTGGTTTTCTGAGTGGTTTATTGGAGATAAGAATCTCACAGCCTTTCTTGTCCAAGATGGCTTTGAACTGCAATCCTCAGATCTCAGCCTTCTGAGTAGCTAGGATTACTGGTACCCAGCTGAACATTCTTTAATCCTTTAATTTACCCTTTTTTTTTTCTCCCATTTTGACAAATCTGCTTTTTCTCACCTTTGAGAACTTTTTACATGCTATGTTATCTTTTCATTGTTAAAATGTATTATATAATTCTTTTGTACTTTTTATCTGTAATTGCCACAAACTATTATATTCACTCTGTGAATAAAGAAAGTCCATGTTTTATGTACCCAGCACTGTTACATGTGTGGGAAAAGTTATTAGATGTTTAATGGACACATTTCCCATCATGAGTGTCTTGACATGGATGTGAAAGCATCTGTCTAAATAGATAAAATTGTACCTTGAAACAACATTTTATTCTATGAGATCATCTGTCTATGACGGTTGCACTCGAGAGCTTCAAAGTCACCTATAGATCCAACTGGTATCAGGTCTATAGGTGACTGAGCATGTCAGCCTTTGCGTTCTGTGCTTTTGTTCCATTAACATCTTACAATTCCAGGTGACGGACCAGGGGTTGTGTGAGTGTGTGGTGTGTGTGAGTGTGAGTGTGAGTGGTGTGTGGTGTGATTATGTGTGGTGTGTATGGTGTGAGTGTGGTATTAGTGTGAGTGTGTCTGTGGTGTGATTGAGTGTGAGCATGTGTGTGTGGTGTGATTGTGAGTGTGAGGGTGTGTGGTGTGAGTGTGGTGTATGAGCGTGTGTGGTGTGTGTGTGGTGTGTGTGGTGTGGTATGAGTGTGATCATATGTGGTGTGAGTGGTGCATGTGCTGTGTGGGTGGTGTGATTGAGTGTGAGCATGTGTGGTGTGTGTGTGAGTGAGTGTAGTGGGTGTGGTGTGTTTGGTGTATTGTGAGTGTGAGCGTGAGTGGTGTGTGTGTGTGGTATGACTGAGTGTGTCTGTGGTGTGAGTGTGTGTAATGTATGAGTGTGGTGTAGGTGTGGTGTGGGTGGTGTGATTGAGTGAGCGTGTATGGTGTGTGGTATGAGTATGAGCATGTGTTGTTAGTGGTGTGTGTGATGTGGGGGTGGTGTGATTGAGCGTGTGTGGTGTGTGTAGTGTGATTATGAGTGTGAACATGTATGGTGTGAGTGTAGTTGGTGGTGATTGAGTGTGAGTGTGTGTGGTGTGTATGGTGGGAGTGTGGTGTTAGTGTGTGTGTGTGGTGTGATTGAATGTGAGTGTGAGAGTATGTGGTGTGAGTGGTATATGGTGTGTGAGTGTGAGCGGATCCAAAAAAAAATAGACTTATGTGATTTAGCAATTGGAGTAGCTAGGATTACAGGTGTGAGCCCCCAGTGCCTGGCCCCAGGGGCTTTTACCTGTCATTTTAGCTCTTCAGGGGTGGGGTAGGAGAGCTCAGGATCACCATTAGGAATCAGCCTGGACAGGAAAGTTCATGAGACACTTACCTTCCATGAACTACCAAAAGGCCTGAAGTGAAGCTGTGGTTCAATGGTAAAGTACTGGCTTTCAGGAGAAAGGTAAAGCACAGTGCTCTTGAGTTCAAGCTCCTGCAGTGGCACAAAGCAAAACAAAACAGAGAGCAAAGTAAAATAATAAATAGTGGGAAATGTGTGCTTATGTAGAACTCTGACATAAGGGCTGGACAGGCCTATGACAAATCTTGGCAAAGTCACCTATGCCAATACACTGGCAGGGCTGACCATGGCCAGTGCATGGTCCCTGAACTAAAGGCAGAGGTCCAGAAGCAGAGGTCCAGCTTCTGAGTAGCTAGGATTAAGCACATCAAGCTAGGAAATAGACTAGGATTTGAGCCAGAATTAAATGCAGCAAAGGGGTTAAATGCAGCAAATCTGTCTGCCCAGCCTCTCAGCCTCTAGGATGATAACCTTTTGTCCTTCAGGGTTATGAAAGGTCAAACTTTCAGAAATTTGCTTCCTATGCCTTATGTGATAAGAAGTTACTTGTACTTTAAATGCTATTAGACTTCTTAAGCATCCAGAAGTGTAAAAGAGACATCAATAACCAACCCTGGGTTCAAATGAAGTTTTCAGGGTCCATCCTACAGCTGTGTTAGCAGGAAGAACTCTTCAGTGTAACAGTTTATTTCAAGAATAGAGTAGTTGGGCTGGGAAGGTGGCTCAGTGCTAGAGTGTTTGCCTTGCATTCATGAGGCCCTGGGTTCGATTCCTCAGCACCACATAAGCAAAAAAAAAAAAAAAAAAAGGCTGAAGGAGGTGCTGTGGCTCAAGTGGTAGAGTGCTAGCCTTGAGCGGAAGAGTTGAGGGACAGCGTTCCCAGGCCCAGAGTTCAGGCCCCCAACCAGACTGAAAGATTAAAAATTAGAGTTACATTTTACAATTGCTAACTGCTGGTTTTGCTTCTGTAAACTTGCTTGAGCTAGCACTGACCTTTTCACCGCCCTGGAGATAAATAAAAAGCTTCGGAGTCTAGATGTTGGCCCTGGGACAAGCTCTGTAGTCGTAAATAAAAAAAAAAAAAAAACAACTAACAGGTGGCCAAATGGGACCCAAGATAAGGAACAAAGAGTATGTTCCTCCGCATTCCTGTGTAAAAAATTCTCGGTTTAGGGGGCTCAAGATAAGGACCATCTGGTGAGCCCAACAAATTAGACCAAATGTTAATCGATCACAAGCCTGTAACTATGTAAACTCCCCTCCAGGGTGACCGCTCCCCCTAGACTTGCCCTGAGCCAACTGTTATTACAAAGAGTGTTATAAACTTCCCCGTGTAGTAAACTGAGCCAATCCCGGGGAACCTTGGGTCTTATGCTAATCCTGGGGCTTTTGTCTTTAAAAGTGCCTGTAAACGCTGCTTGGGGCTTCCTGTCTGCCCTGGACAGAGAGCCCATTTGCGCAAACGCCAAACAAATAAACTCCTCTTGCTTATTGCAGCTGCTGGTTTGGAGTCTTGGTTCTTGGGGTGCCCTCCCGTTGAAGAAAGCACCCCAGGGTGTCTGAGGTCTTTCACAGACCCCCCCCAAAATAAAGAATAGAGAATTTTCACAAAGGCAGAATGGGTGCATAGATCTAGGTCTGCAAGATGAGGGGGCAGAATTTCAGGTTCAAAACAGAAGCAGGCTGTAAAAGCAACTTAATTGGTTACAAGGACAGCCAGCATTGGCAGGAAACTGAAAAATTTGTTACAGAGTTGCACAGGAAGTCAGGCTTTTTCTCAGCCTGTTGAAGTAATGACTTTAATTAAAATGCCTCCCTCAGGTTCTGGGAAAGCCTCAGGCTATCATTAGGTTAACAATAGTGAGGTAGTTCACTGGAGCAGAAGCCTACAAGGGCCCTGCTCTCTGGCCTTTGGGAATTGGTGTTTTACTCTGAGTCAGATTTGAAGGCCTGTCCTCTAACTGTGCTAGTACATTTTCCTTCCTTGATCCTGTAAACCATTGGAATTGTTGGGAGGGAGCCAAGTAAACATTCTCAATGTAATTTCCCACTCCAAGTAGAAGAGCAGGGCTCTTTCTCTGCTGTCTCCATGTATTTAAATTAGAATCCTGGCCATGCCCTCTTGGCTCTGGTACCTTAGGCTTAGAGGCAGTCTGGCTGATCTGTGGTTGTGGGAAGGTGGTGCTGGCAGCCAGGCACACTGCCCAAGGCCTCAGCACTGGGAAGTGATCCCTTCTTTCCTCCTGAGGTCCTTGAACCATTCTATGTGTACTTTCTCCAAGTTTTCAAGATGAATGACAATTTTAACTCTACCTCTAGAATTAATGTATATATATATAGATGTATATAGATATACATCTATATATATTTCAGAAATAATTTATCAGTATACACTCTAGTACATGGAAAGATAGCTTTAGTTATAACATGATAACAAACATTGTCTGGTACATTTTATTTAATTTTATTTTTTTAATTTAATTTTATTTTATTTGTGAACATACTGTACAGAGGGGTTACAATTACATGGGCAGGATAATGCATACATTTCTTACCAAGCATTGCAGCCTCCTTTGTTTACCCTTCACATCCCTTTGTCTGGTACATTTTAGGTAACAGTTGAATAATGTGCTACATTTTTATAGGATATTCTCTCTACTAATAATTCATATATATAATATATATATTACTTGATTTATTTTTTGACAGTTGTGGGGCCCGAGCTCTGGGCCTGGATCTTGTCCCTCAGCTCTTCAGCTCAAGGCTAGTGCTCTACCACGTGAGCCACAGCGCCACTTCTGGTTTTCTAGTGGTTAATTGGAGATGAAAGTCTCACAGACTCACAGACTTCTGTGCCAGGGTAGCTTTGAACCGTGATCATCAGATCTCAGCGTCTAGTATGACAGCTGTTAGCTACCTGTACCTGGCATGAATCTATTTCTTTTTGGACAATGTTATCACTACCCTTTCACTCTACCAGTTTTTCCATTCATCCCTTCCCACAAGAGGCTTGTCTTTTGAGCAAAGATTTTCCATATTAATACCTTGCATGAGTTTATTGTACAGTATGAATTCTCTGTGGTTGTATAAAATGTGTAATTTGAATAAAGGATTTAGCACATTATTTACTTTGCTAAGGTTTTTATCCACTATGAATTCTATTTTTTTTTTTTTTGTCGGTTGTGGGGCTTGAACTCTGGGCTTGGGCGCTGTCCCTCAGCTCTTCAGCTCAAGGCGAGCGCTCTACCACTTGAGCTACAGCGCCACTTCCGGTTTTCTGGTGGTTTATTGGAGATAGGAGTCTGGCTTTGAACCGCGATCCTCAGATCTCAGCCTCCTGAGTAGCTAGGATTACAGGCGTGAGCCACCAGCGCCCGGCCACTATGAATTCTATTAAAGGGAGGCTCAGTAACTATTCAGGGCTTTGCTCTTTACATGTGTAGGGATTCTATCCCACAGGAACTCTGTAGGGGTGGAGGAATGTTTCTATTAAGATAAAGAAGCTTTAAGGTTATGTATTTAGAGGGCAGCTGTAGAATCAATGGCTTCTGTTCTCTAAGGCTTCCTTAGTTAGAAAAGGCTTTGCCCATTTTACAGTTTTGCAGGCTTTCTCACTAGTATGAGTTTGATGTTGTATAGGAATGTCTGAATGGTGCTTAAAGGCTTTGCCTCAGTCTTAACAGGTTTAGAGATTCTCACCAATATAAGCTATCTGTTGTCTATCATTTGAATCTTCCTATAGGGCTTTTTTAGATGGTTTATGGTGATAAACCTTTTCTTGAGGATAGAAAATTGATGGATAAAAATGTGAGGGTGGATGAAGTATGTTCTGCATTTGTTGACTTTGAAATCATTCTCTGGAAAACAAATGCTGATTTACACCAGGACATCACCAGACCAAAAAAGATGGTCAGTGTGGCCTGATGCATTCACATGAAACCTGCAAAGCAGAGGACAACAGCAGTGAGTCAAATGTGGCAGAAGAGGAAGGAGAGAAGTGCAGCCCCGAGAATTGTTTGCCATGTTTTGACAAGGACAGGAGAGGCCTCTAGAACTAAGGGTGGTCCCAAGCTTCAAGCCAGTAAGGAAACAAGAACTTTGTGGGAACCTCCCTTCCCATCCCCACCCCCCACTCACCCACAGGGAATTAGATTCAGAAAGCAAATTGACTGTGCTTAGATTCTGCCCCCAGGCTCAAACTATGCAATTTTAACATTATCACTGGGATTAATGAATAACATATTAGCTACAGAGTGGTGCTGTGGCCCAGACTAGATTTTTTTTTGGTCCAGTTGTGGAGCCTGAACTCTGGGCCTAGGCGCTGTCCCTCAGCTCTTCAGCTCAAGGCTAGCACTCTACCACTTGAGCCACAGCGCCACTTCTGGCTTTTTTCTTTTTGCTTATGTGGTGCTGAGGAATCGAACCCAGGGCCTCAGGCATGCAAGGCAAGCGCTCTACCACTGAGCCACCTTCCCAGTCCCCCACACTAGATTTTTGCCCAGGAAACTCATGTAGGATTTCTGACCAACATAGACTATGAGATAATATGTTTGCATTGTTTTGAGCCTATTAAGTCTGTGGTAATTGAGAACAGCATCAATTAGAAACTAATTCAGTCATCAAATTCCCTACAGAATGGCATGACATCTGCCTTAACTCCTGGCCAGAACATACCCAGAAATAGAAATAGTCTCTCTACTGGATGTAAGGGGAGGTCCTTCATTCACTGAATTCTAGATAAAAGGCAAAAAGATTGCTATGATCTGCAGAGAAACCAGAATGTCAAGTGAATATTTGGATACTTAAATGTTTAGGCTTATAATGGACAATATTCAAATATTTTCTTATGTGTGTGGGGAGAGGGGTCGTCGGATTTGTACTCAAGGCCTCAAGTCTCTGAGACTTTTTGCTCAGAGCTTATGTTCTATCACCTGAGACACTGCCACATTTCTGGCTTATTTGAGGGTGCTTCATTGGAGATAAGTCTCAAAGCCAGGAGCTGGTGACTCATGCCTCTAATCCTAGCTACTCAGGAATCTGAGATCTGAGGATCATGGTTCAAAGTCAGTCCAGGCAAGAAAGTCCATGAGAGTCTTATTTTCAATTAACCCACACCAGATGTGGTGCTGTGGCTCAAGTGGTAGAGCACTCACATTGTGCTGAAGAGCTCAAGGCAATTCCCAGGCACAACGTTCAAGCTGCACAACTGACCAAAAAAGAAAAGTCTCAAGGATTTTCCTGCCCAGGCTGGCCTCCATCCTCAGGTATCAGCCTCTTGAGTAGAAGGGATTACAGGTGTGTGCCACTCTTTCCAGCTTCAATTAATTTTTAATGGAGTATTTAACTTTTCCTAACCCAATGTGTTAGTGAAATGAGCTCCTTTCTCATAGCTTAGTCCACTCCTTCCCATCTCCACAGCTTAGCATGCTCCTTTCCTAGGCAACACCAGGCCCTTGTAGTAAAGGCAGTAAATAATCATCTTCCAACCCTTTTAACCTTGGGATGGTACTTCTCTGGGGGAGCTACCACCATATAAAGCAACACAAGCCCCTTAGAGTGACCCCAAGTCTGGGCAGTGCAGGACCCCTTATCTACTATTTGGACAGCAGCCATAAATCCTAGTCTGCCATGATGAAGCTCCCGGCCCACACTTCCACACCAGGGTCTCTGCCTCCTAGCCCCTCCTAGCCCCTCCTAAACCTCCTAAGTTATATAGGTCACCTCAGACAATAGCTGGGGCTGCTTCTCACTTCTCCCCTGTGAGAAGGGTTCTTGCTGGCCCCTTTCCTGGCAATAAACCTTTCTTTATTCTCTGTACCTGGATGTCTGCATTGTTTTTCCAGGAAAGTCTAATAATCTAACATGGACTTTCCTGACCAAGCTGGCTTTGAAGTATGATCCTTAGATCCCTGCCTCCTGAATAGCTAAGATGAACAGATGTGAGCTATCAGTGCCCAGCCTGGATATATTTCTTTCTTTCTTTCTATCTTTCTATCTTTCTTTCTTTCTTTCTTTCTTTCTTTCTTTCTTTCTTTCTTTCTTTCTTTCTTTCTTTCTTCTTTTGGTTGTTGTTGTTGGGGGTGGGGGTGGGGGACTGGGTGCTGTCCTTCAGCTCTTCAGCTCAAGGCTAGCACTCTAGCACTTGAGCCACAGTGCCACTTCCAGTTTTCTGAGTGGTTTATTGAAGGAAGAGTCTCACGGACTTTTTCTGCCTGAACTGGCTTTGAACCATGATCCTCAGATCTCAGCCTCCTGAGTAGCTAGGTTTATAGGTGTGAGCCACCTGGTGCCCAGCTCTGGATACATTTCTTAATCTCTTTCTTCCTGGCAGTAAACCATTCTTTGTTCTCTGTATCTGGATGCCTGCGTGGTTCTCTGGCAAAGTCTAATTAATCTTTTTTTTGAAGCTTTCACAAAGGCCTGTCTTTTACTTAAGTAATAATGTTTTCCTGACTGGCCAAGTTCTATTTTGAATAGAACAATATCCTTGCAGGTGTACCAAAGGATTATATCTTCAAATTCTAGCACTATAGTATGATTTCCCCTACCCCCTAAAAAAGTGGAGTTGGAGAGACAGAGTATAGGAATTATTTACAAATTATCACTAAAATCATTTTCTGCCAGGACTTAATTAATCAGGCAACATTTTATAATTCATTCTCAATTAACAAATATATAGAGCTGATGATAGGAATATTGTGGCGTGATACACTTGTTTTCTGCAAGCAGAAAACAGTTAATGAGACACTTATATTAAAGAGCAAGTTGGGCACAGTGGCACAAGCCCCTTACAGGCTACGTGGGAGAAGTAGGTAGGATCATGGACAAAAGCCAGCCCAGGTAAAAAGCACAATACTGGGTTAGGAAGGTGGCTCAGTGGTAGAGTGCTTGCCTTGCATGCATGAGGCCCTGGCTTCAATTCCTCAGAACCACATAAGCAGAAAAAGCCAGAAGTGGAGCTGTGGCTGAACTGGTAGCAAGCTAGCCTTGAGCTGAAGAGCAGAGGGATATCTCCCAGGCCCAGAGTTTAGCCCCCACAACTAAAAAAAAAAAAGCACAATACCATATCTGGAAAGGATATGGGAATGGAGAAATCAAATGGTCTATTAATAAAGGAATAAGGGCTAAAAGCATGGGAGAAGTGGTAGAGCACTTGTCTAGCAAGCCGGAGCCCTGAGTTTAAACCTTACCACTACCAAAGAATAAAAATGACACAAAATATCCAGCCAAGTGCCAGTGGTTCTCACCTGCCAGCCAGATCTGAGAATCGTGGTTCAAAGCCAGCCCAGGCAGGAAATTCCATGAGACTCTTAGAGAAAATGGAAATGGCATTATGGCTTAACTGTTAGAGTGTTCACCTTGAGCAAAAGAAGCTCAGGGACAGGTACAGAACTTGAGATCAAGCCCCAGGACCAGCAAAAAAAAAAAAAAAAAAAGAAAAAGAAAAAATCAAATCCACATGACATAACTTCATAAAACACATTTCAGAACACAATAAGATTATATCCATTATCTCTGGTCTTTATCTATGCTACTGATACAGATCTGTAAGGTTCAAAATAATATTAAGTGAGAAGAAGGGCTCTATTCCAAGAACAACTATCAAAAAATGAAGAAGAGAGCCGGGCTCTGGTGGCTCACGCCTGTAATCCTAGCTACTCAGGAGGCTGAGATCTGAGGATCGCAGTTCAAAGCTAGCCCGGGCAGGAAAGACCGTGAGACTCCTATCTCCAATAAATCACCAGAAAACCGGAAGTGGCGCTGTAGCTCAAGTGGTAGAGTGCTTGCCTTGAGCTGAAGAGCTGAGGGACAGCGCCCAGGCCCAGAGTTCAAGACCCACGACCGACCAAAAAAAAAAAAAAATGAAGAAGAGATCAAAACCCAATAAACTACTAACTTAACATGGAGGTGAATATTGACTCAGAGTTCTAGGCCATGTTTTAAGCCAAGTTGTAGGAACAGTTCTATAACTGTTGCTCAAACTCAATTTCATATGAATCATAAGGGAGAAAACTCATAACCATGTAACTGATGGGGTAATGCCTTTATTTGAATTTAACATTATTCAACACCAGAGACTGCATACAGTACAATAAGCACATATATAAATGAATATAATTACACATATTACATTTAATATTATACATATATACCGCATATCGATCATATATAAATTTGGAACATATACCAAAATAAAATAATAAATAATTTCTTCCTATTTAGCTAATTTGCTTGACTTTTTTTGTCTGTCATGGGCTTTGAACTCAGGCCTGGGTGCTGTCCCTGAGCTCTTTTGCTCAAGGGTAGAAGTCTACCACTTTAAACTATAGCACCACTTCCAGATTTTGAGTGGTTCATTAGAGATAAGAGTCTCACAGGGACTGTTATACCCCCAGCTGGCTTCAAACTGCAATACTCAGATCTCAACCTCCTGAATACTAGGATTATAGGCATAAGCCACAGTCTCTCGGCTGGCTGTTTGATTATTTTGCTTTTAAGGATTACTGCCAACGTCTGGGATATAAAAAGAAAGAAAAAAATCACAGCATGCCTATAATCCTAGCTATTCAGTAAGATGAGAATTACAGGATTGTGGTTCAGTACATGCAGTAAAGTCCACAAGACTCCATCTCTAAAATAAGCAACAAAATAAGCAACAAAAAACTGACTGGAGACATGGCTCAAGGGGTAGAGTACTAGCCAAGCAAATAAGTTGAGCAAACACAAGGCTGAGTCCAAACCCTTGCACCATTAATAAAAAAAAAAGTGTTATAGGCCTGACGCCCATGGCTCACACCTATAATCCTAGCTACTCAGGAGGCTGAGATCTGAGGATCACAGTTCAAATCTAGTCTGGGCAGGAGACTCATGTCTCCAATAAACCACTCAGAAACAGGAAGTGGCACCGTGGCTCAAATGGCAGAACGCTAGCCTTGAGAAGAGCTGAGAGCCAGGACCAAGCCCACCACCAACCAAAAAAAAAAGTCAATTATGTGCCTTTCTTGCAATGTAACTTAGATTACATCTGTTATCTAGCTTGTATCACATCTGCTGAGACTGACCTAACAGACTGACCTAACAGCTATGAAGATCTTCTGAGAAGGTAACTTATTAACTGAGGAAAGATTTCTTTAAAAAATAAAGGTGTGGTCTGGGAAGGTGGCTCAGTGGTAGAGTGTTTGCCTTGAATGCTTGAGACCCTGGGTTCGATTCCTCAGCACCACATAAGCAGAAAAAAAGCCAGAAGTGGCGCTGTGGCTCAAGTGGTAGAGTGCTAGCCTTGAGCTGAAGAGCTGAGGGACAGCGCCTAGGCCCAGAGTTCAGGCCCCATGAACGTACCCCCCCCCCAAAAAAAATAATAAAAATTTTAAAAAAGGTGTATGGTTTAGTATCTAAAAGATTCCCTGCCTTACACCTAGTTTTCTGCTGACCTAAAAAGGGGGGGGGAAGCTTTTGTTTCCAATAATGCATTTATATTCTTTTTTCCCCATACTGAGTCTTGAACTTCAGGCCTAAAACTCTTGCTCAGCTTTCTCACACAAAACTGGTGCTCTAACACCTGAGCTACAGCAGTTTCTCTATTTGTTTGGAATATCCAAGTTATTATCCTCTGACATCATCCATGCTGACACAAAAGATCTAAAAGGCAAACCAGAATGACAGCATAAAGATATTCAAAACAGCAAATGGAGATGGGTGGGGTGGCTCATACCTGTAATCTTAGCTACTCAGCAGGCTGAGATCTGAGGATCACGGTTCAAAGCCAGCCTGGGCAGGAAAGTCTGTGAGACTCTTACCTCCTATAAACTACTAGAAAACTGGAAGTGGCGCTGTTGCTTAAGTGGTAGAGCACTCGCCTTGAGCTGAAAAGTGCAGGGACAGTGCCCAAGCCCAGAGTTCAAGCCCCACTACTGACCAAAAAACAAAAAAAATAACAACAACACAAAACAGCAAATGGACACCTGTCATGTCTGTGGCCAATGGGCAGAGCAATTTATTAAGCCAGCATAGGTAGTTTAAGTAAGGCAGTGTAAAGGAAAGATCTCTGGAATCTGGGCTACAGTTTTCTGATGTCAGCTAAGTCCTGGCTAAGCTCTGTAACCTGACTGTATGACCAAGGACAGCTCTGTGACTATCTTCAATAATGGCCAACAACAGAGACTGACCCATGACCTCACGGAGCATAGGGAAGACAGCCTCTAGGCTGTGCTCTTTCTGAGGACTCTTAAAGTAGCTTTTTTCAAGGGATTCACTGAAGAGCTGCTCTGTACAAATCTTTGTCTAAATCTTGACAAAGATTAGAGAAAAATAGAAACATGAAGATGCCTCTATCATATTATAGATACTTAAGGCTGGGGACACAAATCACAACTATTAGATCATTTTACAGGCAAAAGGAATGATACAATAGAATGAAGACCACTCCAGCTTTCAGTCCTCTTGTCCTGAGACAGTAAATGGGCTGCAAATTGATACTATGAGACAGAATTGGCAAGTTGTACTGACATTTTCTCCCAATTCCTGTGACAGTCATTTCTCCCATTTAGTTTGAAAACTATTACCAAAGTGAAAGATGAGGTGAGAAAATCCTTCTCAGAGAAAGTAGCTATAAAAAACATGGGGTAGTTTATTTACAAATTCAAAACATTGGAATGACACTGTTAAAGCATTCACATTTTCAAAATTAAAAAATAAGAAAAGAAAGCCAGGTGTCAGTGGCTCCCACCTGTAACCCTAGCTTCTCAAGAGGCTGAGATGTAGAGAATCCAGGTTCAAATCCAGCTGGGGCAGCAAAGTCTGTGACACTCATTTCCAATGAATCCCAGAAAAAAACAGGAGTGGGGCAGTGGCTCAAGTGGTAGAGTGCTATCCTTGAGCCAAAGGAGCTGAGGGACATTGCCAAGGCCAAGTGTTTAAACCCCATGACATGCAAAAAATGGCAATAACTCCATGTCTGTGTATATATGGCTGTATTTTTATTGGTGAAGCTCCTGAGTAGTAGCTATGATGAAAGGTACTAAACTAGGAAATGTACTTGGAATATAATTATTTTATATGACAGTGGATGTTCCAGGGCTCTCCTAACTGTTCCCCATTTAGCCTGAGGGTTTCTCTGTACCCCAGGCTGTGGAAGGAAGTCTGACTCATTGTTTGAACAGTGGACCAACCAAAAGGCCACTTGGGTACAACTATGCAACAAATATCTCCATCTGGGCCAATGGCTATGGATAAGTGTAGGTGGCCACTGAAGGCCAGGAGATACACGCTTCTTTGTACTCCAAGCTATATTTTACCCAGTCCTCTTTTTTGACAAAAATCCTTCAATTCTGCCTCATCCTGTGGCAGGTAAAGTTCCATGCACTTATCCTGCCTGTGTGAGATTATACTCCAAAGTTCAAATGAACTTCTAAATTTAACTCAAGAGTCTAACACAACTAAGGAACTGAACCCAATAAAAAATTTCATTATGGGCGATGATGAGCCAATGATGCTTCTTCAAGGATTCCAAAGGCTCTGGTGGCTCATGAAGGTACTGCCACCTATGCAGAGTTCTATATCTCTTCCTAAGTATAGAAATATGAGAAAACATCAGCAAACATTCATCTTAGAATTTCCCCATAAATATTTACAGTGTCAGAGCTTTTTATCTCTGTAGGAACCTTACTCAAACCCATAGAGTTTCTACTGGAGAGAAAAGTCCTACCCATGTAGGGGCCCAGCCTAGAGCTGTTGCTCAAACTCAATTTCATATGAATCATAAGGGATAAAAACCATAACCATATGGGGTAAGGCCTTTATTTGAATTTAACATGTTATTGAATATCAAAGACTTCATATGGTACAATAAGGACATATAAATTAATATATTAAACATATATTACATTTAATATTACAAATACATATTGCCTATCTATCACATGCCTATTACATAGCTATTGCATATTTACTCCATATATTACATATCTATTCCATGTACATGTATAATATATTGTATATTTTAATGGACATGGGAAAGCTTTGTAATACTTATGTTCTTTGTCATTGGCATTAAAATAAAAAAGAATTCACTGGAAATTCCTTCATTCAGTTGAAGTTTCTAGTCATCATTCATTGACATAGGATCCAGATTCAACTGGGTGACTAGGAAACACTGAGCGCATGAGTGCCTGAGGGCCTGGAAGGGAGAGAGTCCTGAGGCTCTATCTATAGAGGAGGGTAATAGGTTTCTGATATTTATCTCTGTAACCTGTCCTCTTCTCACATTCCTTCACCTTACATCTAGCCATTAGCTTCTGTCACTCCTCATATCTGCATCAGTTGAGTATTCACCCATAATTCTGCATGAAAGCAGCAGTCTATAATCCCTGGACTCTGTGTTTCTGCAAATCCTGGAGGATGTGACACAAAGTAAGGGAACAGATAACCCCAAGCCAGAGGGGTCTGTCCAAATCTGGTACTACTCTGCAGTTTCAGAATGTTCATTGGCCACTATTAATTTGTTCAATTTAATTATCAGCCCAAGGCCATCCAGGGCAGGAAAAGATGAGACTCCATGTCTAAGTAACCAGTAAAATGCCAGACTAGAAGCATGGCTCAAGTATTTTAGTGCTATTCAAACAAGCCAAGCAAATCTGAGCCTTGAGTTCAAACCCTACTATTGACAAAAATAAGTTTATTAATTCATGAAGATTTTATATTGGCCTAATTCATTTCTCATAAATCCAGAACTTAAATGAATGTGTGATTGTGTACAAAAACCCCCTACTATGTACATGGGAGTGAGTGAGCTTGTAAAGTAAAATAAAAAGTTTTGATGTAACTGCATAATATATGTATATTATGCATAATATATGTATATTATATAATATCTACTCAACTTGATATGAAAAAGTATCATATTTATAAATATTAGGACAAATCAGTTTTAATATGATTATACTGTTCTAAAGGTGCTAAAAATGAACTTTCTAGTGTTTGTCCCATTCCATGGTTTTCTTAACATGATAAATCTAGTATATATAGCTTAATTAGTCTGAGAAATTAGTAAAAGCTTAGAGACAACATTAAAAAATACCAGAAAATGAGATTTCATGAAACATACCTTTTAGACATATAAGAGACATTCAATGCCAAAAGTTAATTCAATAAAATAATGCAGAGGAATACACACAAAATAAAAGTATTGAAAGACCCCAGACCCCCTGGGGTGCTTTCTTCAATGGGAGGGCACCCCAAGAACCAAGACTCCAAACCAGCAGCTGCAATAAGCAAGAGGAGTTTATTTGGCGTTTGCGCAAAAGGGTTCTCTGTCCAGGGCAGACAGGGAGCCCTGAGCAGCTGTTACAGGCACTTTTAAAGACAAAAGCCCCAGGATTAGCATAAGACCCCAGGTTCCCCGGGATTGGCTCAGTTTACTACACGGGGAAGTTTATAACACTCTTTGTAATAAGACAATTAGTGCAGACAAAGGTAGGCACTCTGGGAGATAAAGGGTTAGGAGATTTACAGTGTTACAGGTTTGTGATTGATTAACAATTTGGCCTAGTCTGCAGAGCTCACCAGATGGCCCTTATCTTGAGCCCCCTAAACTGGGAATTTCTGCACAGGAATGCCGAGGAACATACTCTTTGTTCCTTATCTTGGGTCCCATTTGGCCATTTGGGGAAATTATTTGTTAGCTCTTTATTTACGACTACAGGGCTTGTCCCAGGGCCGACACCTAGACTCCTAGACTCCGAAGCTTTTTCTATATCTCCAGGGAGGGGAAGGGTCAGTGCTAGCAAGTTTACAGAAGCAAAACCAGCAGTTAGCATTTGTAAAAATGTAACTGTAATTTTTAATCTTTCAGTATCAGAGGTCTAATACAATTTGTTTGTGCCTTGCAGCTGTCTAGGTGTTTAGTACTGCTCTGGCAACAAATACTAAACTTTAAATACATAACATATATTAATATTACATTAAACATATTAAATGTGTATTAATTAATATATGACATAATTTAATATATTTATATAATTATGTTGTATACATTTATATTATATTATAATATACTTCATTTTATTAAATATATTTATGTATTGTGCTATACATAAATATATATTTAGTATTATTTTATAATTATTATATATATATATATATATATATATATATATATACACACATTTTTTTTGGTCAGTCGTGGGGCTTGAACTCTGGGCTTGGGCCCTGTCCCTGCGCTCTTCAGCTCAAGGCAAGTGCTCTACCACTTGAGCCATAGTGCCACTTCTAGTGGTTTATTGGAGATAATCTCATGGGCTTTCCTGCCAAGGCTGGCTTTGAACCATGATCCTCAGATCTCAGCCTCCTGAGTAGCTAGGATTACAGGTGTGAGCCACCAGCACCCAGCTTAATGATTATATTTTATATAATATAAAGTATATATTAATTTGTTCACTATATATAATTAAGATTATATATCAGTGCCCTCCTGGCTTGACAGTACCTTCCAAACCTCAGGAAAAGTTTATCATAATAACCTGGCTCTAGACTGACATTTACAATTCGTTTTAGCTATAGAGAGTGCACAACCTCTTCCATATTAAATTAAAATCTATTTAACATCCAAATACCTCACTCTGCCTGACAATCATCTTTTACTTTACAAACCAGAGTATCTTTCTGGACATGCATGTCCCGACTGAAGATGGATGGAGTCTGCTGGACAGAGGGGTGTTCATTTGTTTCCTCCTCGAGTCTCATTCATATTTTTTGTATGTTTTTGTATGTGGGGCACTGGCACTGGTGCTCACGTCTCAGGATTGGCACAAAAATAAAGAGAAAATGAAAAAGGAGGAACATGGAGGGGAAGTCCAACAAACTTTTTGTGTGTTTTTGTTTTTGTTTGGTTCATCATTTATGGGGCAGTGGTGCTCATTCTAGCTCCCTCAGGAAGCTGAAATCAGGAAGATCTCAGTGGGAGTCCAGCCCTAGAAGGAGGAAAGGCCATGAAAAGCATGTCTCCAAACAGCTAGCTCAAGCTAGAAGTAGAGCTGTGGCTCAACTTTTAGATCGCTACCATGGAGTGAAAAAACTGAGGGAACAGCGCAACTCAGACCCTGCGCTCAAATCCCAGGAGTAGGAAAAAAAGAAAGAAAGAAAAAAGGAAAGAAAAAAGAGAAAGAGAATGTAAGGCAGATCATTACAAAGTTTTTGTGGGTTTTTTGTTTGTTTTGTTTTGTTTTGTCCAGTCCCAGAGCTTGAACGCAGGACCTGGGAACTATCTCAGAGCTTCTTTTGCTCAAGTCCAGTGCTCTATCTACCACATCACCAACACCCCAACAAATTCAACTCAGGCCCTGAGTTCAAATCACAGGAGTTGCAACAAGATAAAAAAAAAAAAAAAAGAAAAATGAAAAGGAAGAGGATAGAGGGAGATCCAATAAAATTTTTGTGCCGTTTTTGTTTTTGTTTTTGCCAGGCCTTGGGTTTGAAATTAGGGCCTGGGAAATGTGCCTGAGATTTGTTTGCCCTATGCTGGCATGCTACGATTTCAACTACAGCTGAACTGGGCAACCCAGGCCCTAGGTTCAAATCCCAGGACTGTAAAATGAGTGGTGTGGAGATCACAATAAAAGGTTTACATATTTTGCCCCCTTCAAAATACTGAAGCATTTTCTCTTTGCCAGTCTTGGGTCTTGACCTGGGAACTGTCTGAGTTTTCTTAGCACTAGGCTGGGGCACTACCACTTGTCCCACAGACAAACTGGGCAGTTGAGGCCCTTTGTTCAAGCCCCAGGACTGGCAAAAAACAATGGCCAGGAGGTCTCAACAAACATTCTATGTTTGCTTTATGTTCCCCCCCCCCCCCTTTGCCAGTCATGGGTCATAAAGTGAGGGCCTCGGGACTGTGCCTGACCTTTTTTTGCTCAAGACTGATGCTCTATCACTTGACACACAACTTAAACAGGAAACCAAGACCTGAGTTCAAATCCCAGGAATGGCAAAAAAAAAAAAAAAAAAAAAATAGAAAGAAAATGGCAAGGAGGTCCCAACAAACATTTTAGGTGTTTTTTTTTTTTTTTTTTTTTTTTTTTTGCCAGTCATGGGGCCTGAACTCTGGGTCTGGGTGCTGTTCCTCAGCTCTTCAGCTCAAGACTAGCGCTCTACCACTTGAGCCACAGGGCCACTTCTGGCTTTTTCTGCTTATGTGGTGCTGAGGAATCGAACCCAGGGCCTCATGCATGCAAGGCAAGCACTCTACCACTGAGCCACCTTCCCAGCCCCCATTTTAGGTGTTTTTAAAAAATTCATTATTTATTTATTTTGGTGCCAGTGCTAGGGCTTGAAGTCAGGGGCCTGGGAATGGTGTTTAAATTTACTTTGTCTTATGCTGGCACAATAGCACTTGACCCACAGCTGAATGAGACAACCCAGACCCTAAGTTCAAATTGCAGGACTGGCCAAAAAAATGGTGAGGAGAACCCAACAAACTCTCTAAGTTTTTTGTTTGTTTGTTTGTTTTCAGCCCCAGGGCTTGTTCTCTTTCCCAGTCCTGTGGCTTGAAGTCAGGGCCTGGGAAAAGTGTATGAATTCCTTTGCCATATGCTGGTGCAAGAGAACTTGACCCACAGCTGAACCTGGCAACACAGGCCCTAAGTTCAAGCCCCAGGACAGGCAAAAGAAAAC